>NC_138931.1:600000-854807 GCF_965231255.1 Vanellus vanellus
TCGCTCCGCGGCTGCGGGCCGCTCCCCCCCGCGAGGCGAGCTTACGGCGCGGGACGGCTCCTACCGCGCCCCAGCAACTCACACCGAGCGGGGCAGCGCGTCCGGAGCCCCCTCGCTGCCGGGGGCCTGACGGGGGGAGGCGGAGGGCGGCGGGGAGGCTCCGGAGCGCGGCCACCCCTCACGGCGGGGCGCAGCCCGGGCCGGGGGGACCGCGCCTAGCACCGTTGCCCCGCCTCCTGCCTTTGCCCATAGGCTGGCAGGCCTCCCTGACAGCCAATCGCCTCCTCGCCTGGCACGCACTTCCGCCTCGCCTCCTGGCGTTTCCCCCCACTGTTTCTTCCGCCTTCGCTCTGACTGGCTGAGAGTGGCTGTTCCCCGCCCCCCAGGGCAAGACGGCGGGCGCCCATTGGCTGGCGGCGGCGCGGCGGCACGCGTGGCCCGGAGGCGGCGGCGGCGGCGCCGCCGTTGTTTCCTAGCAGCGGCCGCCGCCATGGCGCCGCGGCGCGGCGGGCCGGTGGGGTACGCGCTGTTGTGCGGGCAGGCCGCGCTACTTCTCGGCAACCTGCTGCTGCTGCAGGGCGCCTCCCGCGGCCTCCCCAACAATGGCACTGAGGCCGAGGCGCCCGGCCCGGGGTCGCCCGCCGCCGCCTGGGCCTACACCGACCCGCGGGCGCCGCTCGTCCTCTGCACCTACCTGTGAGCACCGGGCCGGGGCGCGGGGCGGGGGGCAGCCGCCTCACCCTCCCTCACCGTTCTCTCCCTCCCCGTTCCCTCCCTCCCCGCAGCCCCGAGGAGTTCGTGGAGTGCGAGGAGCCGGTGGACCACGGCGGGAACGCCACGGCGCAGCAGGAGCTGGGCCACGGCTGCGTGAAGGTGAGGGGCGGGCGGGCGGGGAGCGGCGGGGCCGGGCCGCGCTGGCGGTGGCCCCCGGGCCCTGCCCGCGGCTGAGGGCCCTGCCCGCGCTGCCCGCAGTTCGGCGGACAGGCCTACGGCGAGGTGGAGCACACCCGGGTGCAGTGCCGGGCGCTGGACGGCATCGAGTGCGCCGAGCCGCGGAGCTTCCTGCGGGGCAGCCGCCCCTGCGTCAAGTAGGGCGCGTTCCCGCGGGCCCCGCTGCCCTCTCCCGGGCCTGCACCTCTCCCGGCCCCCGCGGGAGGGAGCCCCGCCGTCAGGGACCGGGCGAGGCCGGCGGGATGCTCACTCCGGGGGGCGGGCGCGGCTCCCCCCTCACCTCCAAACGTTTCCATTGCAGGTACACTGGACACTATTTTATAACCACTCTGCTCTACTCGTTTTTCCTGGGTTGCTTTGGAGTGGATCGATTCTGCCTGGGCCATACCGGGACCGCAGTGGGGAAACTGCTGACTCTGGGAGGACTGGGGATCTGGTGGTTCGTTGATCTTATTCTCCTCATCACCGGTGGGCTGATGCCCAGCGACGGCAGCAACTGGTGCACTGTGTACTGAGAGGAGCAGAACCGACCCCGAAAGAGGCGAGCGGCGTCTGCAGGACTGGGGACGGACTTGTGCTGCAGCACCAGAACAGACTTCTGCCTTGCACAAACATGGATTTACAAAGCTGTAACTTCACGTGCAGAACAACTATTCTTGTTAATTCCTCTGTACAAACCTTGGACACAAAAATGTTCAGTATATATTTTGCTTGTTTAAAATAATCTGGATTTCCCCCCACCCCAAGCGGGAACAGTTTAGGAAATCAGACCTTGCAAACACAGGGGGTCAAACAAAGCTTAATAAAGTCTGGAAGGGGCCGACTGCAGTTACTTTCAATATTAGTAGAGGACATACAGCCACGCAGAGACGCAGGCCACTAGCGTGTGGTTTTGTCTTACTAGACTTTGCAAACCTTTAAAGTTGGGTAACCTGTTACAAAGTTATAGAGATTCTGTGGCAAAGCGATGACCTCCAATTCTACATTATTTGTTTAAAAACTGTGTTCACTGGGTGCAGGGGGAGCTGGGTTAGGTTTAGTAGAACCTGCACCCTTTGGAGTGCAGGTGGGGAAAGCCACAGTGCAGCAAATGATGTTACTATTCAGGCCTCTCAAAAGAAGCGCTTGTGTCCATCAGTGTAACTCTCCCTGCCTTGCTCATATTCTGGAATCATCATCCATAGGACACTGCAACCATTCCAAAGTACACATGTGTTATTTCAAAACTACCTGTTTCTCCTCCTGTCCCCTGCCCTTCATAGTAAATTAGTGTGCTTTTCAAAGCATCCCCCATCACGCTGCCTGTGGCAGCGGGTTGCATTCCCTTTCCCTGCTGCCAGATAGTCATATTCTTGAAAACCATGACCACTCAGCAGTAACCATTCATGTTTTACAAAACTGTTAAGTATCAGCTTTGCCTCATCAGTGACAGAGGGCTTGTGTCCTTCAGGAGCTGCAGGGAATGGCCGGGAGCCGTGGGAGAGCTGGGAAGGGGCCAGAGCTGCCGAGAGTAGCTCCTGTCTGCATGGCGGTCACCCCCAGCTCCAGCCCGTGGTACCGAGATGAGTGGGAGCTTCAAGCAACCTCGCGCCCAAAAGAGGAAGCCTCACCAGATGCAGTCTGAAAACTTACTGAGCTGAATAAAAATGGGAAAAGGAAGCTGCAGTAAGTCACAGCCAGAACCAGACACAAAATCTGTATATGCAAAAGGCCAGTCACATTTGACGTAAAATACAGCAAACATAAACTCTCTGTTCTCACACAGTTCTGCAAACTGAGGGCCCTCCAGCTGTTCGCATTTGGCGATTTTCTGCCTGTGTTACTTCTGTCTCCGGCGGGGCTGCAATGGGGTACAATCCGGCCGGGAATTCTGCCT
This sequence comes from Vanellus vanellus, assembly GCF_965231255.1. NCBI lineage: Eukaryota > Metazoa > Chordata > Aves > Charadriiformes > Charadriidae > Vanellus > Vanellus vanellus. The sequence goes on from NC_138931.1 coordinate 602,828, forward strand.
ATTCCAGTTTTGGTTTGTGGTTTATTGCAACAGCTCCTCCTCCCTGGGGAATGGGGTTTGTATCCCATTTAGGTCACAAGTAATCTGAATTTGGCAGCTTTGCACAGGCCTCAGGGCAGTGGGGTGGGGGGAGGCTTCATCATGAAACTACCGCATTCTTCAGACCAGTGGAACAACAGGGCTGAAAAGCCCACGGTGGGGAAAAAATGATGCAGCGAGCCAGAAAGAAAAAAATAATAATCCCATGTGCAAAAGCCCATCGTTGTTAACATCTCCCCATGTCCTCAGCCCAGCAGCTGCCAGCTAACAGCAGGACCTCGAATTCCTTCCGTGTACGAGGCCGTCATGGACTACGCTGAGAAATACCAGGGTATTGCTCCGACAGCTTTCCTCCTGCCCGCGTGTTCAGAAAGGCAAAGACAGTTGTGACTTCCCTGCCACCGCCATGCACGCGTCCCCTCTCGCACCCAGAAGCCACCCGTGTGCAGGGCAGCAGCGCCGGGGCCCACCTCACGCTGGCCACAAGCAGAGCACTCGGCCAGTCCTCATTGGGAAACCCGACATTGAAAGCAAAAAAAAAAAAGGTAATAAAGTGTTTAAACCAAGAGTTTTGTTGGGATACACTTACCCACGGAAGGGCTCAAGATGAGCAATAGCTGATGTCTTAACATCAGCAACAATAAAACCAAACTTGCCCCTCGATCTGGGAGGATGCACATCGCCCGGAGACGGGCGGCTTCCACCCCAATCTGTCGTGTTCCTACCAAAGACACGCTCTGGGAGCGAGGGACGCTTCTCACCCGGGTAGGCCCTGTCCCCTCGCTTTCTAGCAGTGACAAACAAGATCAAAAACTTTATCAAAGCAAAGGCTGCGATGGCCCTTCGCCCTCCCCTCGGGGCTTTTCCCCGGTGGCGCTGCCTGGGGGTCAGGGTGTCCAGGGGGGTGGGCAGCCCAGCTGGCTGCAGCACCGCAGCGGGGGCCTCCAAGGGGCTCCAGCCCTACGTGTGGCACAAGGGACACCGGGCAGGGCTTGGGCAGCTCCGTGCAGCATCCCAAAGCCTCCGCCAGCACACGATCGCTGCTCCCCTTGCACTTGGGCGAGCCCCCGCCGGTGGCCCCCGTGGTCTCCCCAGCTGCTGCACCCTGTCCCCCCACCCTAAATACACAACGCCAATGGACAGCCTGGAAAAGTGACTGGGATTTCCTTCTTTATTTAAAAACACAGGGAAAAAGGGGTTCCGTCTCCCGCAGCCAGCGTTGACAGGCAAGGGGGGGGAGGCGGGTAACTGGCACCACGGGAGACACGCAGCATCGCCCGCGCGAGGCACCCCGGCCCTAAGAGCACTTGAAACCCACAGCCAGCGCTCGCAGAAACGGCTGGAACCCCTTGGCAGTTTTCACAGAAAAGAGCAAAACCCTTCTCTCACACCACGCTCTCCATGCAAGATTCCTTGGCCCGGCACGCATCCCCGGGAAAGCGGGGAAACTCCCAGCACACACTGTGTTCTCCAACGGGAACAGCTCCGGGGGACGCGTCTGTCCCCACGCGGGAGAGCCGGGAGGCAAACGCAGAGGCGAGGGGACACCAGTTTGGTTTAAAGCAACGCTGCAAAGCTCCATCGAGGTCTGACTGCGTCTGCCCAGTCCTCGGGGAGGGGATAGAAACCCCTCCCCGCAACACCACCCGCATTGCGGACGGGTCTGGAGCCCGGCTCGGCTCTGACCGCGCTGCGTTCAGGCGCACATTCAGCCTGCGCCCGCCCCGGGACGGGTGGGAATGAGAAACAGGAATGTCGCAACAGCGCTGGAGCCACTGGTAGTTTCTCCTCCTGGATAATTAACCCTAATTGTGCAACAAGCTTCTGCTTTACCATCCCAGGCCTGAGGAAACTTTGCAATTATCAAGCAACAAAAACACTTGGTGCTCCACGCTTGTGAAGCGTCGCACAAAGTAACCCTCGTCCCTCCGCATCTGATGTTCTCCAGAAATGAGGTCAGAGCGCTATCACCAAATGCCGCGGCTCTGACTGACAGGCTTACCAAACTACTAAAACATCTTTGAAACACCATTGTACGAGACAAACAGCAAGTCAACCTAAAAAAAAATATTTTTTTTCAAACACTAGTGCAAATAAAGCAAAAAGCAGAAGAAAAAGGAACAAAATTATCTAGGTTTCTGCAATTAAATAACAAATATTAACACTCGCCCTGTACCGTTTGCATTGATTCCCACTCGTTTTCATAGTTTCAGTGTTCTCCAGCATCTCCACCCCCTCCTTTGAGCCACCCATACCCCCAAATTTGGGAGGCTCTGTCACCCCCCCTCCCCCCACTGCACCAAGGCTCCTCCAGCTGCGCCAGCCCCGCGCCCCCGCAGAGCGCGTCCGGAGGAGCCGCCCCTGCGCCGCAGGAGGGGATCCATGCAGCAAGACGCAATTTAAATCTTGTTCAGATCCAATGGGCTGATCAGCGCCTCGGAGCAAAGCTGATGGAGCTCCGCTGGATCGCAGGCTGGGGCTGAGCTGGGCTGCAGCACAGCTGCCAAACAGCTGGAGACCTGGGAAGGGCAGGGACACACCAGATTTTTCGCTTCTGGGGAGCACGTTGAGCTGATTTTGCAGAGCAGAGAATGTGTAATGCCAAAAAAACCCAGAAAGAAAACAAACAAAGAAAAGAAAAAAGGTAAGGAGTCCACCATAGAGGGAAGCCTCGTTAACCCAGCCACGCCGTGCACGGCAAAGCTTGCAGCGGCATTCCCGCACCCTCCGCCTGGATTCATCAGCTGCAGTACAGCTGAGATGGGAAAAAGCGTGTCCGTGTCGGACGCGGGACACAGCAGCGCAGCCGTGCCAGGGCGCGCGCAGCGAAAGCCCCTCGTGCCGGTCAGCGGGGCCCCAGGCGGCCCTGGCACCGCCGCAGCCGTGCCCAGAGCTGCGGTGCGCGGCTAGGGCGCTGCTCCTGCCCGCAGGGCACACACGGGGCACCGCACCAGGCCCGCCGCAGAGCGCAGCAGCAGCATGCCAGAGGTGCCCCCACTTGCTCTTCTTCCAGCTTAACGCAATTCCGGACTAAGGCTTTCCCACCCAAACGCGCGCTGCTCTCCGTGGCACGCAGACACGGTGCCACCAACGCTCCGCTCCCAGTGCTTTGGGTCCGGGCGAGAGCCCGCAAGCGGCAGGAGGAGTAGCCGCTGCGCCCGGACGGGTTCGCTGCAGCTCTCAGTCACACCAACACAACCTGCTGCCGGCGGCAAGCGAGGACGGGGAGGCGAGTCCTCGCTCGGCCCCCAGGGGTCACAGGCACGTTTGGGGGTGAGGCCATCAGGCGATCTCACTGCCGAGGGAACACCTGCACCTTCGACACGCTATTTATCACACCTCCTACAGGAGCCGACCGGGTTACGGACATCACGAGTTCACGTTGCCCTAAGAACTTCTGCTCCTTCTCCTCTCACGGCGGCAGCGGGCGGCTCGGCTGGACCAGTCCTCCCAGTTCCACTGAGCGCTCGGCTTTTGTTGTATTTTGCTAAAAGCACTTCACCACCCGGGCAGGGCTGTCTGGTGCCCAGACGTACGCGGCGCAAAACCGACACCGAACCTGAGGATCCTCCCGCCCCCGGGAGCCCCCGTCGCCCCGGCTCACGCTCCGAAAGTGCCAACGAGCCCCCCGGGGGGGCCGGGCCGGGAGCCTGCCAGTGGCCACCGACAGAAAAAGACATAATTAAAAGCCAACAGATCTGTTGATACGCCCCTGGTCAGGCAGGGTAAAGAACTGGTCTCCTGGGGAAAAGAACTCATCAAAAAGGGAAGTTGCAGCGCGTCCCTCGCGCCGGCAGCCGCAGGCTGGTGCCTCCGCGCCTCTGCCCGGGGAAGGCTGAGCAGCGCGAAAGGGGAGGAAAAGGGGTTTCCAAACACAAGAAAGGCCACACTCCCCTCACGCCTCCGAGACCTCCTGCCACTTCCTCCAGGCTGGTTTTTGGGGGGAAACAGCGCAGCTGCAGAAGAGGATGCCCCTCATTCCAGCTGTGCCGGGGACCAGCACAACGGCAGCACGAGGCGCCCGAAACACGGAGCGCCTGGGGCACAGCCCGGGCAGGAGCAGGCAGGGACCCCGCTCCCCGGCACAGCGGGGCACCGCGACACGGGGCCGGCCGGACCCTGTATTGCCGGGAAGAGTGGCAGTGGAGGGAAGGGGCCACGTCACCCCTGCCGAGACGACGGGGTGAGCTCAGTCCGAGGCGCTGAGCGGATGCACGCAGACCAGCCCTCCCGGTCCCGGTGCGGCTGCGCACCCCGAACTGCCCCGGGGAGGCAGCGCGCAGAGCCGGGGGGTGGCTCAGCGCCCAGTCAGACGTCGGAGGTCCGGATGCTTTCATCGTCCAGGTCGAAGGCGAACGGCTTCTCCTTGAGATGCTGCGGCTCCGACTTGTGCCGCACGCGCTTGCCCAGCGCGGCTCCGGCGTCGCGCTCCGTGAAGGCCGGCATGAACAGCGAGTCTCTCAGCGGCGCCGGCACCTCCTCAGGCACCGGCTGCTTGCCCTCCGCCTGCGGCACCGGCGTCCAGGGCTGCCAGGAGGAGGTGGAGGGGGCTTTGCACAGCGCTCGCCTCTCCTCCGCCTGCCTCTGCTGGGAGGGGGCCGCCGAGCCCCCGGGCCTGACCATGGAGGTGGATCTCATGAAGGACATCTCCTGCAAGGACAGACAGACAGTGAGCGCTGGCTGGGCTTGGGCTTTCCCGCGTGCAACTGCTGTGAGCGACTTGCAAAGCCCCGGGGCCCTTCACACGCTCTGCGGAGAGGGGGCAAAAAACCCCAAAGCAAAGTGAAAGTCTGAATTCGGCAGCCCTTTGCCGCCAGGCAGGCTCTCGCTCGCGCCTCGGAGCGCAGCGGGCTTCACGCTTCACACTTCACCCAGTCCGATGGCTGAATCTCACTTCTCCGTCTTTTTCAAGGAAAACTTTTCCCGCGGTTGGCAAACCAACCCAGAGAGGGCAGGGACCTCACCCTGGGTCGGGCTAACCGAGCGCTTACACAGGCCACCAAATAAATATCTTGTACATCGGCGTGATCTTCATTTGACACTAACTATGAAGCAGAAAGGCCATGACCTACCCTCGGGCGGGTTTTCAGGGCCTGGACTGCCCCCGTGATCACTCGGATCCAGCTGTGCATGTCCTCCGGGCTGTCTGCCTGCAACACACGCCGGCCCCGGTCAGGCTTTGCCTTCCGCTCGCCCCGGTGCGGCCGGGCCCCATCCCTGCCGCGGGGAAGCGTGGGCGCGCAGACGGAGGGGCTCCCACCCTTCCCAGGGTATTTGCTACCGATTTATAAGTATTACTATTTGCTACTACCCCAGCTCCCCCCGCAGAAGGGGAGCCGCTCTCCACATCACAGCATCTTCATCTCAGGAATAGATAAAGCTTTTAAGGGAGAAAAAAAAAAAAAAAAAAAAAAAAAAAAGACAAATAAAACTGTCGGGGTGTTACCAAGCCTGCCCCGCTCAGCCGGACACGGGGAGACCGGCTGCGTCCCCCCACTGCAGAGAGGGGCTGGCAAACCCTGGGGGGTGCAGGCACAGCCCCACGGCTCGGGATGCTCCTCGCACCACCCTGTGCTGCTGTCTCCGCTCCTTCCTGCTCACACAAATAGCCACTCTTATAAATAAGCCCGGGGGGGAAGTGAAACCGTCCCGCAGCTCTCCCTCGCCAGGAGAAGCTCTCACAACCTCCCGTGGTGGTGCCGGCCGGCCGCCGCGCTGCGGGGGAACAGCCCCTTCGCAGGAGCTGCACTTACCGCGCAGCAAAGCGAACGCGCCGCGGGCGCCTCACCTGGATGTAGAAGGTCCTGGAGCTGGTTATGATTTCGAAGAGGTTGTCCCGCATCAGGAGGTCACTAGGAACAGCAAGAGAGAGAGACGGTCGCTACCAGCGGTCGTCGTGGATGGAAAACCATCTGTATTTGCCCTCATCTCTAGGGTGTGCTGGGGAAACATACTGCAGGCCAACCTGGGGTCTCGTGCGGATTTTGAGAAGACGACCCAGAGACCACTGCCTTCAGCTGCACACACTCGGCTCCTGCCGCCTGCAGGCAAACCCCCGCCCCCCCCAGACCCGCAACCCATCTCATTTACAGTCCATTTTAATTGTGAACTTCCCCTTACTTCTTAAGAACAAACGATTCAAAGATATATTAATACATTATATTTTTACTTTAGCCGAAGAGCTTTGTTTTCTCAGTTCATTTTTCATTGCAAGTCTTCAAGTTACTTTGATTTTATCAGCTTTGGCTGCAACAGAGTGTTCCCGAGAGGCGGTGCAGCCAGCCGGGCGCGTGTAAGGAAGGCGCCTGTCTGCGCTCTCGGCTGCTCCATCGACACCTTTGTTCTTCCGCCACACGACGCTATTTACTGCGCAGAGCCTCGTACTCCTTAACCCACGGAGACAGGAGGAGGACACCTGTCCAACGCCTCCCCGAGCAGGGAGCCGAGTTCCCTTCCTGCCCTCCTCTGGTGCGGCTCCTTCGGGAGCTGCTTCCCACCAGCAGCCGCAGCAGCCCCAGTCCCCGTCGGCTGCTCCGGCCCCGGCACAACCTGGGGCTCCGGCGGGAGCCGCGGTCCAGGGAAAAGGGACGGGAGCATTACCCAGACTTGACGAGGCACTCGTGGGTCTTGCAGACGTCCCTCAGGAGAATGGAACGCAAGGGCTCCTTGTCCTGCGGAGACGAGAGGAGACGATGACCGGCTTGGCTGGCGCTGGCAGCGCCGGGATGTGCCTCCCACGGAGCCCCCGCGCCGGCACAGGAGCGCGGCAGCCCCTCTGCCAGGCCCAGGCGGGGGCTGCTCACCTGCTCACACTTGTAGTAACTGATGGAAAATTCATCCAGAACGAAGTACCGGCGCTTCCAGCTCTTCCTCTGGAAAAGAGGGGAGGAACGGCTCAGTGCTGGGCTCCGCGGCTCTCCCCGTGCTGTAGCGGTGCAGCATCCGGAGCATCCCGGAGCATCCCCGACCCGCGGGGCAGCAGCCAGCCCAAAACCGCCAACCCAAGGCCACCCGCGGCGCAGGCGACCCCCGGCACTCACCACGTTCCCCTGCTTCACGCAGTAGCCACTCTTGAGGACGGGGGGCCCGGCGGGCGGCTTGGCGGCCGAGGTGGGGATGTAGCTCTGGGAACGCCGCAGCAGCGGGTGGGCGGCCGCGTCGCTGCCCTCCCCTCCGTCCCCCCCGTTCTGCAACCGGAGAGCACAGAGTTAGCAGGGGTGGAGAGCGCGGGGGGGAACGACACCTGAGCGGGAGGGAACGCAACCCGAAGCGAGCCCCGAGCGCAGCGCTGCGTGCCACGGGTAATCGCGATGCCTGGACACCAGACGGGGAATCAACCAGAGTCGAGAGCTGATTTTATCTCATTGCACACGGCTTTCCAGACCGCTGCCTGAGTACTATTTGCCCTTTCGGCACCCACATGTTGAAAACAACGTTAAGAAATCGGAAAGGCTACAGAAAAGCCACAGCAGCAGAGAGAGGGCTGAGGAAAATCCCCTGCAGCCGGGGCGTTACCGGACCCGTCTGCCCGCCTTAGCAAGCGCCGAGAGGTGACCCGACTGCGCCGCAGCCCTTCTCGGGGAAACGCAGCGACGGAGGAGCTCTTCCACCTGGCAGAGGGAGGCAGAAAAAAACCCGCCAGCTGGAAGCTGGAGCCCGACAGACCCAAGTTAGAAAGCAGGGATGCTCCGCAACTGGAGAGGGACAAATATCATGGGAATAAACTGCTCAGGAGAGCCGAAAGTCCCCGCTCCACATCTTCACAGCCAAATTCTCCCAAAAGAAACTGTGATGTTTGGAGCTCAGGTAGAAAAATGGCGCTTCCCCTGTCCCCAGGCTGTCCCTCCCCGAGCACAGAGCTCAGCGCTGTGAGCGCCGACGGGCTGCGCAGTGCAGGCAGCCCCCGCCCCCCCCGAGCACTTCCCCGCGCATCCCAAGGGCCGGACCCTGCCCCGCCGCCAGCATCACCCCTCTGTCCCCCGCACGGTCCCGTCCCCTCCCTTCCCCCTCGGCAGCGCAGAGGGTGGTTGAGATGAAACATCTGCGCTCATCTCCTTCCCCCGTCCCTCCAACCCCTTCCTCCAGCTCCGTGCTGAGGTTTGAGAATTGCCATGGCAGCCGGGGTGGCTCTCGCCGCCACCAGCCTTATATGGCACCCGCGCAGCGCGACTGCCGGTGCGGTTAACCAGCGACCTGCCCGCGCTGCTCCTTCCAGCACCTTCGAGAGGCTGCTTTGGCTTCTCCAGGACAGAGCCAAACAGCCATTTGGCTGTCCCCAAACTGCCGCCGGCACCTCCGGAGAGCGGCGGAGCAGAGCTCCAGCCCGGCCGGGACGGGGAAGCTGCCCGCTCCCCTCGCCTGGGCTGCACCGGCGCTGCCGAGTGTTACGGACGCGGGTGTCCAAAACCAGGGATGGGGACGCTGCTGCCACAGGGAGCGTTACACCCCGGAGCCGCGGCGAAGCTGCTGGCCGGTCTGGGGGTGCAGCCGCAGCACGGGGCTCCCCGCGGCGGGGCAGCACCGGCCGGCCGCGGCACAGCCAGGAAACCACAGACGCACCCAGGAAGCTGCAGCGGAGGAATAGCTGTTTCACACGGTGCAAGCAGCAAGAGCACGGAAAATATTCCAGCAGCTGATGCACCACCTCTAAAAAAAACCCTCTGTGAAAGAGAGGAGTTGGGCCGGGGCTGAGGACGGAGCGCGCGGTGCTCAGGAGGCGGCGGCAGGGGAGGAGAGGGAGGCCAACGCCAGAGTCAGGAGGAAAGAGCAGCTTTAACTCACTGAATCAAAAAAGAAAAGTCGCAGGGCTGGCTGCTGCCGCGGCACACGGGGGGCACGGCCTCCCCTGCCCTTCCCCCCCCCCCCCACGCATGGGGCCGAGGGTCCAGCAGTGCCCCGCGGGGAAGGGACAGCCACCGGCCCCATCGATCCCGTGTGCCTCCGCACCCCCCCACACACCTTCACACCCCCCTCCCCGACAAACCCCGTGGCCAGGGAAGCGTTAAAAGCGCCTGCCAGCAAAAACCGCTGCGATGATCTAATTCTCTGCTCTATTTTTAGTGCTGCCACCGATAAGAGCTGAAGTGAGACCCAGAGCCGGACGAGCGCCTGAAGGTGGCAGACACCGACGGCCACGTGCCGAGGACAGGGGGTGCAGAGCCACAGCCAGCGGTGCCACCCACCGCCTCCGGCACGGGTCAGGCGCTTTGGCTGCTTCGGTGGGGGCAGCAACACGGGGTCCCGCTGCCCCCGGCACCTCGACGGGGGATTTGGCCCCAGGAGGGGTGGGTGGATGGTGCGGGATGGCAGGAAGGTGAGCAGATCGGTACCCTCCTCCTCCTCCTCACCCCCCCTCCTCTCACCACTGCTGAGCGAGACACAGGAGAGGTGCTGCAGGGCGCTAAATGCAGCTATTTATACACCCCTGAGTGGGAAGGGTTTGCGGGCACCGAGCTGGTTTCCAGAAATGAAAGCACACATCAGCCTCCCCAACAGCCAGCGACTGCCTCCAGCCCCACAGCCGGACCTCCCCCGGACCCCCAGAGCTCCCCCGGACCCCCCACCCCAGCCGGGGGACCCACGTCCGCAACCTCTGCTGCTGCGACACGTGGGTCGGAGAAGGACAGAGCCCATCGCTGCTGTGGCTCAGCAGCATTTCTCCAGCCCTGGCGCTGCCCAGTACCGGGGGGGCACAGCGGGAGGCGGAGGCAGTCACGCCCCGACACTCGCCTTCCCCGCGCTCTCCCGTCCCAAAGCGCAAACTGGGGGGTCATTTGCAAGAAGCGATGTGCAGCCGCCCCGGCCCCGCTCGCCCTCGCCGGCGGGCAGCGACAGCAGGAGCCGGACGGTCCCCCCGGCGGGCAGCGGCCCCTCAGAGCCCGGCTCACGCGCCCAAAGGCCCCCGGCAGCGGGTGCGGGCACATCGAAGCGGGGTGCGGTGGGAATGCCCTCGCACGGAGCAGCCCGCCGCCTCTTCTGCTCATCCCCACTGGGAGCTGCTCTTAAAGCGCAGGGAACAGAGGGACGGAAGCGGGGTGCTGACGCGGCGGGGGCTTTACCCCCGGGGTCTGGGATGGCGCGCAGAGCCTGCCAGCTCACCTGGTTGATGGAGATGGGCGTGTGGACCACCACCCCCCCGATGATCTCGGTTTTATAGGCCACCTGGGGCTTCCTCTCCTGGGCCTGGGGCACCAGCGGGGGCTTCGCGATCTCCGTGGCCGGTGGGACGCTGCCACCCTTTGGCACCTACGGGAGAAAGAAAGGGGTGAAGGGCACAGGCGTGACCGTGCCGGGCAGCCCCCCGCCTCCACTGGGCACCCATCGTCTCTGTCCTTCCAGCCTAAAAGCAGCAATGTCTCTTTAAAAAATAATAAATGAACGAGCCGCCCCAATTAAGGAGGGTGTGGGCCCCACCCGGGCGGATTGCAGGAGGCGCCGAGATGAGAGGTGGTGAATGATTAAGCATCAACTCACAGGAGTCTGCGACTCGCCTCTGCAGCCCAACGCGTTTGCGGGACGCTCGCTCCTCTAATTGTCCCCGCTCTACTTACAGCTTGGCTTAATGATGAGCCTAACGAGGCTGAGCTGCAGCACGTCCACAGGGGCACCGCAGACAGCCGGGCGCTATTTTACACGCCGAACGCCCGCGTGTCCCGCACCAACGCGGGGCAGTGTCTCGGCCGCGAGCGGCCCCACGGCCCCGGGCAGAGGCTGCGCCGCGGGGACCGGCTCCCATTGCCGGCCTCCCGCCTCTCCCCCTCCCAGCTCCTTCCTGCCGGCACCCGGCTCGGCACAGAAAGGCGGGTTTCCAAGTTTTCCATCCCGAGACGGCACTTCCACTTCTCTAATGCCATTAATTGGGGGCTCTGGCTCCAACCCACCCTCCTGCCTTCCACCCCGAGGCGCACAGGGAGCGACCCGCTGTCCTCGCGGTGCAAACCCCCCCACGCGTCGGCTGCTGGATGGGCAAGCGGAGCTCTTGGCTGCTCTGACGTCCCCCCGCGGCCGACGGCTGGACTCGGGTTTGAGCGGAGCCCTGGCTTCCGTCTTGGGGGCAGAGGTCTGCGCTGAGACCCCACAAACCCACGCGCAGGAGAGCTCTGGGAGGAGAGGAGGAGGAAGGGCCAAGGAGGAGATCCCGGTCACCCCACGGCCACGCTGCCCGCGCGGAGCCCCGGGTGCTCCCCAACAGCCCGGCTCGGCTGGCGGGGCAGGCAGCGGCAGGCAAGGGGCAGGCAGCAGCAGCACGTTAAGGTGCCATCCCTTCCTGCTTCGGAAACACCGCTGCCAGGACAGGCAGGGGCCAGACCATGGCAGGTCACACGCGCCTGCGCTGCACAGCCCCGTGCAGAGCACCAGCGCCCGCGGGCACCGTCACGCACCGACCGCCTGCCCCGGCAACACGGGCGAGCGCGAGGCGGGTGCGCGGTGAGGCTGGGGAGCCGGCACGGGCCGCCCGGCCGGAGGAAATGGTTTCACAACGCAGATGCAGAGCCATTGCAGTGGGGACAAGGGGCGGAGCTGCACCCCTCTGCCGGCGGCAGCGCAAGGGGGAAGGTGCTGCTCAGCACCCGGCACGGCTCAGTGCCTCTCCACCTGCAGAAGTGAGCAGCGCCCCTCGTCACGGTCACACCAGCTCGCTGCACACGCGCCTCGTGCCTTGAGCCACCGGCTCCGGAGCGAGCGCGCAGGGTGGGGAAACACAGGAACCGGTTTGCCAAGAGCAGAGGAGAAGTCTCCGTGAGAAGCGGAAGCTGAACCTGGCGCTCCGCACCGGGAGCAATACCCAAACTGCTGCCCCCTCCTTCTGCCCCGCCATGGCGAGCGGCTCGGCCGGCACCGAGCGCACACGAGTGTGCGTGGTGTGACGCACCCCCTGCCCGGGAGCCCGGCAGAGCCCACGGGGAGAGGGAAACCACGCAAAGGCCAGAGGCGGGTGAGGGTCCAAACCCCACCGAAAGCCAGGACGTCTCCCCACGGCCCTTCTGCGCCTCCACACCCACGCTGGAGCGATGAGGCCACCACAGCTGGCACAACCGGAGACCTACGGCAGCTGCAGAGCGGGGAGAGGGATTTCCCAGGCAGGGCAGAGCGGCAGCGTCACCCACACCCCGGTGGCCCCGTGTTCCCCCGCCAGCCTGCGAGAACTCCTCCCTGCAGGGCTGGGTGCGCTGGTCGGCCGGCCGGGACACAGCCAGCGCTGGGAAGGGCTGGCCGACATCAGGGTACGAAAGTCACCCCGGTTTACTGCAGAAACAGAAGATGCATCGCTTCCTACCGCCGCACCCGCTCCCACCTCAGCCGGCCCGAGCAAGGCGGGCTGCTGCAGGCAACGGCCCCCGTGGTACACCGAGAGCCGTGTCACTGGCGGGCTCCGGTTACAACTCCCAACTGGTTTTGGAGGTGGGTTTTTTTGTGGCCGATATCACCTGAACCCATAAAAGAGAGGGTACAAGCCAGAGCCTGTGCAGTCAGTTTGGTGGCTTCAGGCACAGAGGTTGTCACATTTAATGTACGTGTAGATACAAAAAGAAAATACAAGCCAGGTGTGGTCTTGTAGGCGAGTTTCCCACGGAGACAACACAGCACTCCAGGGATTGTAAACAAAAAATTCACAGAAAAAAGGTTACCTGATAGGACCCAATCCGAAGCTGTCCATCATGATTTTTCCTTACATTTAGTTCACAAACCACAAACAACACGCATCAGCGCGTGATTGAGTAAACCCCTGCTAGCACGGAGCATTGGCAAGGCTGCTAATTGCAGGTACGCGGAAGCCTGGGGTGCCCCCGACCCTTTCGCCGGGACCCCCCACACCCCGAGGCCGGGAAGAGGCCGTCCTGCGCACGCCGACCCCAGGAGTCCCCCGGCACAGGGGCTCCGCGCGCCGAGCGTCAAACGCAGCGTGCAGACGGCGCCTCTGCTCCCGCTGCACGGGAGAGGGAGCTCAGCATCACCCCGCGTCGCCAGCAGCGCCGGGCAGCTGAGGAGCACAGATTCCCCGAGTTACCGGGTCAGCGACCATTCGTTTACGGTTATACGAACGCAACAGTAAATGAGAGGAGATGGCAGACAAACTCCTCTCAACGCAGGCACAACCCGCCCGCGATGCCGCGCTATGCCGCCTCACAAGCCCCGGTGTTCCAGGAAGAATAGAAATTGAGTAAATAAATTATGGAAGCGCGAGAAAGACGTCCTTGGACAGCCACAGCGAGGAGTCGGCTATGGGTACCCCGGCCGACAGCCGGGAAACGGCCCCGCAGCAGGCGGGGATGGGGACCGATCCCGCAGCACCTTCGCGGGGTGCAGCCGCCGCCCCCCGCAGCAGCGGGGCAGGGAGGGCCCGACCCAACAGCGGCAAAGTAAATCCCAACCAGGCGGATGCCCGGGGATGGCGGAGGGAACGTGCCCCGTGTGAAGCCAGAGCCTCGAGGGGGGTCAGCGCGCAGCTCTGGCCTCGGGGAGGGACCCGGCGAAGCCGTCCCGCCCCACGCGCCAAAACGCTGCGTCGCCGGTGGGTCCCTCCCGGGCTGCGACCGTCTCCCCCTCAGATCCGAACCAGCCCGGCAGAACCGCACGCAGCCCCGGGGCGGCTGTGCAAGAGCTCTGCTCTCCCCGAGCCGTGCGGGGCGCCGGGGACGCTCCCCCGGGAACGAGGGGCTCTCGGGAGCTGCAGCCCCGTGTCACAGCTGCGTCACTCAACAGCAAAACAAGGGACGCACGCGAAGCGGAGCCGGGTCCAGAAGGACAAGACGGCACTGCAGCCACCAGCGGAGAGCTGCACTTCCATCCTTCCCCGGTGCAGCCTCGGCACTGACCCAGAAGAAAGTCTGGCAGGTTTGGAGCAGACCTGCTCCCGGGCTGGGCACCGCGCGGCCACCGCCACGGCTGCTCCCCAGGAGGGACCGGGCAGGCGGCGGCGGAGGAGAGCACCGCGAGAGGAGAAGCACAGTTCTTCCAGGCGCTTATCGAGTGTCTCATCAAGGCAGGACACGGCAACACCAGAGAGGGGCACAATGCAACCTACCGTGATCTTACTGGCCCGGTTCAGCGCCTCCACCCAGTCCTGCAGGTCCTTCTGGTCGCTGGCTTGTAGGAAATAGCGCTGCGATAGAGCGTTGATAACTACCAAGGAAGGGAACGAACAGAAGAGTTAGGGAACCCCATTCAGTGCTCAGCGTTATTAAAAGAAATTAAACAATAAATCAACAAGACAGCAGCTCTCAACACCCCGTCCCAGAGCGATTTGCAGATGTCGGTCTCGTAACCTCTCGCATGGAGAAGCGGCTGAGGGACGTGGAGGGGGATGTGGCAGCGCGTAGGGACAGCGGGGCTGAAGCCAGGCTTAAACCAAGGCTGTGGCACGGCCCAAATTCGGGCTCAATCTGGTGCTGAAGTTACCCCCTCGCGCGGGGCGTCTGAGGGCCCTTTGGGGATTGCTTCACTCGGCTCTTGGGCTCTAACTCTCAGCCGAGGCGCCGGTGCCAACCCCACGCGGGGTCCGGGAACCGCCTCTCCTCGGGGACACGCTCCCCGCAGGCTCCCCCTGGCCGGCAGCTCTCGGAGGACTTCTGCACCAAAAAGCTGGAGATATCTGTAAGATATCTGTATTCGCACGAGATCTTGCCGGAACTCCCACGAGGCTCCCGCCCGGGCTCTGCCACACCGGGCTCCTCCGGAGCAGCCCCGTCCCGTGGGGACGCGCCGCGCGCGCTGGTCTTGGGCTGCGTCCCTGGTGGTAAAGCACTGCAAAGGCAACGCTCATCCCCGGGGACAAGTATGTGCTTCTGCTCTCGTTTCTGTTGCTTTAAACCCGGGTTCCCAGCTCACGCGGGAGGCGCTGAGGCAGCGTGGGTCGGGCTGAGGCCGTTCGGGTGGGGGAATGGGATAGGAACCACTCCTCCCTGGCACCCACAGGGAGAGCAGCTTGCGCTGGCGTTAAAGAGGGAAAAAAACTGTATTGCACAACATAGCGCAGCACAACGGGACACGCGGAAAGTATTCCGGAGCACAGCGACGGGGACCGTCACGGAGGGGACCCACAGGGTCCCGCCCCCTCCCCAGGCTCTGCCTGCGCATCCTGCGCGGGGTCACAGCGGCAGGGCCAGCGCAGGGCTAGCGCGAGCGGGCGCCGGCAGCATCCCCTTCCCGCCCCGGCCCCAAGGACGCTGCAGGCAGGTCCCGCGGGTCCCGCAAGCCGCAGCCTCCCGTGGTGGGGCGTCCCCCCTGGCAGAGCCCCGCCGGGGCCCGGCGTCCCCCCCACTCACCAAAGCAGAATGGAGTTTTCGGCTTCTGTTTCGGGGTGGCGATGCTAACCTGCAACAGAGCAAAGTGAAGAAAAAAATCAAAGATGATAACAGGCGCTAACGGCACACATGGGAGCTGGAAGTTTGCATCCACGCACCCGTGATGGAGGGGACGCCGGTGTTCCCCAAACTCATCCGAGCCCCCGTCCAACACCGATGCCGCAGCGTGAGCGCGGGCCGAGGAGCTCCAGCCCTGCAATTACCCCCTCGGCAAACGAGGAGGAGAGCCGGCCAGCTCGGGTCAGGGCAAAACGAACGTGGCCGGTGGGCAGGACCCAATTAGCACATCCTCCCCGTTCAGCTCCCGCTCGGAGCCCTGCTGGGTGCCACCGTGGGAACCCACGCGGCATCGCTCCCACCCCAGGCTCTGCTTCCCCCCCCGGGAATGGCGGGGCAGGACCCCCAGCAGCACGGCCGTGCCCTCGAGGACGACACGCACGAGCCCAGGAGCCGCAGCGCAGCTGCGCGGGCGCTCGGCAGCCGGCCCGTGTCGGGTGGGACACGGACCACGTGCGGCAACGGCTGCGCGGTCCCAGGGGAAGGTCAGCGCCGAGACGGGGCTTTCATCTGCCGCTCCCCCCGGCGCTGGCTGCACTGTAAAGCAGAGAACGGAAAGCTTTCAAAGGCCTTGAAAACGCGAGTTTCTGCTGGACTAACACAGTCGCTCTTGTCAGCAATTAAGAAAATTGAGGGAAAATAGCAGCGGTTTCTCCCTAAAGAGTAGGAATCATTTATGTAAGAATAATACTCCCCGGGGCTCCAAGCACAGCATTCATGGAGTATTTATTCTGACAGGCTTCCTCCTTCGGAGCCAGTCTATAATGCTTTAAATATGTTTTCTCAAGCAAACCTCCATTTTTCTGGCATATTTACAGTTGGTAGCTAAAGCCGCTGGCATAACCCCATCCTGCAGTTTGTGACCAAATGCTGTCCTACAGCAATCTGCATTTAGACTAAAACGTATATAATTTATAAGTGAGGCTGCTTCCGAAATGGGGAAGGCTCAACCTCCCGGCGTTGCTTCATCTGCGCTTAATTTATAAATCATGATTCAGCAGGAACAGAGAGATCTGTCCAATTCTTTATGCGGCCCGGCACGGAGCTGAGCCGGCGCGTGGCCACGAGCCCCCGCTCCCCCAGCCGCCGCCGAGGGGCAGCTCACGGGAAGGGACGGGGGCAGCTCCGCTTCCTGCGGCCGCGCTGCAGCCACAGCTCCGCGTCTTCCCGTCACCAGCCCCGCAACTGTTGTCATTTGTTGCACTACTTTCACCTTCCTGCGGAAGCCGGATAATGCCATTACGGCAGAGGGAAGACCGAGCTTCCAGGAGGTCTCATCCCTCAGGGCGCTGCCCTCTGAGCACAGGGGAGAGCTGCTGGTGCCCCCGAACCCATCGCCAGAGGGACCTTGGGACCGTCTCTACTTCCCCATTTTCATTCCTTTACAAGAGGAACATTTTTCACGCTGAGAACACTTGGCCATTGGAATACCCTCCCCAGGGAAGTGGTGGATTCCCCATCATTGGACACGTTTGGGATTCAGCTGGACAGGGTGCTGGGCCATCTTGTCAACGCCGTGCTTTTGCCAAGAAGGTCAGACCAGGTGATCCCTGAGGTCCCTTCCGACCTGGGAGCCGACAACTGGGTCTGACGAGCACCCTCCCGCAGACCCCGGGCTGCCGTGGGACCCACAACGGGGAGGCGTCACCTCCGGGTTATGGGGACTGAGCACCAAAGCGAGAGGGGCACCGTGGCGCGAACACAAACCCTGGCTCGGTGCGGTGCTGGAGCAGCACCACCACGCTGATGGCCAGCGCGGCATCCCGCTCGCACCCACACCGCGCTCCCGTCCCCGCGCAGCCCCGCGTCCTTCCTCAGGGCACAGCAGATCCTCTTCCTCCCGCGCCCCGACCTCGCAGCCCGCCCCGCGCCGGCCCGAGGGCGAAGGCGAACACCAGTCCCCCCGCAGGGACCGGCCGTGCTGCGGGGATGCTCCCTCCTTCCCGCAGACCCACTCAGGCTCCCGTTCCGGGCAGGACGGCACGGGCTCGGGCAGGACCTCGCCTCCAGTGCTGCTGGGATGAGCCACCGCCTCTCCCGGGAAAGCCGCGCGGATAAGGGGACAACGGGGAGCGCCCATTTTCCCTCCGCCCCACCCCGACATTACCTTGGAGATGTAGGTCAGCTGCAGAGATCCGACAGCACCCGCACCGATGGCCAGGTTCTGCAAAACGTTTAATGAGCAATGGGAGTTAAATGACAGGGAGAAGGCAACAGCGCCCGGCCGGGCTGTCCCCTCATGCCAGTGGGGTCAGGCCGCAAACCCAACAGCCGCGCTGCCGGCCCCGGCCGCTTCCCTCCTCTGTGCCCCTGCTTCACCTCGCACCCCGCGCGCGGCTGGGACCGGCCATGCCGTGCTGCACGCGAGCGCCCTGCCCTCCTCCGTCCCCTCCGGACGGCCTGTCCCGCTCACCGCCCCGAGCGGCGGCGCCGCAGGTGCCAGAGGGGCTCCGAGAGCCGGAGCCGCTGCGAACACCGCTGGCGGGCGCTTCCCCTTCCCCTTCGAACACGGCGATGCACAACCCGCAGCGAGGCGCTCTTCAGGAAGGCAGGTGCCTCCGCAGCCTACCAGCGGTGCTCAGGCACCGCGGGGTTTCCAGCAGGGTCTTCCTAGAGCTCAGCTTTGGCTTTTGCTCTGTCGAGCTGGACCGAAAGCGCGGGGGGCAGCTCCCAGGGACAGCGGGTGCGACAGGCAGGGACTCCATCTCCCCCAACCACCCGGCTCCTGGTCCAAGTGCTTTTGCTGCGTGACACTGCTTCTGAGATGACAAGTATTTCTATGATAACCTCTTCTCTTTCCTGTTATCCCTGTCCCTACACTAAGACACAAGGGAGATGCAACACCTCACAATGGCACAGCGTTTCTGTAGGCTCCTCCGCGGTACCAATGGCTCCCGGTGGCGTAAGCTGCTGCTGGGGCAGTCCTGGAAACCACCAAAGTCGCAGGGGCTGGAGCCTGGTCGCGGCTGCACCCAGCCACGGGGGACCCCAACAGACAACTGATGCAGCAGAGAGTCCTCCTTTGGGGACCCGCAGGAGACGCCTCCACCAGGGCAGCCCAGCGGGGAGCCCGAGATGCAGCTAAAGACTCACTACCGACTTCCGCGGCCGTGCCCAGCGCGGAGCCCGGAGCAGCGCGGGAGCCTACCTGCGGGTTGTCCATGTACCAGAGGAGGCAGTTGGCCTGGGTGTCCAGGATGAAATACCTCCGCAGAAACTTGCCGCAGGTCTCATTTTCTTCGATGTCCAGGAACCCGCAGATACGGTTCTGTCGATCCAAGTACGGCATGCCGGGCTCCTTCTCGCATCACCCTGCAGAGGAGGGACGGGCAGGGAGAGGTGGGTGCTCTGCTCCCGCAGCCCCAGCTGCCCAGGGAGCCAACCGCTCCGGCACCTTCGGCCGCCACCTCCCACGGCCGCCACCTCCCACGGCCGCTGGCCGAGCATCCTGCGGGTCCCGCTCCCCACCCTGCCCCGACCTCCCGCTGCCTCTCCCCAGCCTCCACACCGGGCTGGACACACAAAAAGCAAAGTCAAACGGGTACCGCCGTGCGCTCGCAGCGGGGGGAGGCTGCCGAACACAAAGGTGACCCCACACGCCTTCGGGACAGGAGGGGTGCCAGCGTGCCGGCCCCGGGTGCAGGCAGGAGCAGGGCAGATCAGACCAGCGAGCGGGACCGAAATAGCTCAGCGAGGAACTGCGGGACTTTGGGAACCCGGGAGCTGCAGATGGACTCAATCACTGCGCACTGCTGAACAAACGCTCGCCAGCCCGGCTCCGGGAGCACTCGCGGCACAGGGCAGCACCAGGGTCACCGCGATGCCCCGGGGCAGCAACAGACCGATGCCGAGTGACAGCCCTGAACTGTCACAGGGGTGGCCACGTCCCATGGAGCTGCCCTCCGCAGGGCTCAGCAGCGCGGGGCAGCCCCGTGCCACAGCTCGGCCCACCGAGAGAGGATGGAGTAGCCACAAAGCATTTGACGTGAGACACCAGGTCCCTGGGAACCGTAAGAAACAATAATCCCGAAGCGGCCTGCGCGCTAGAGAGCCCGAGCGCGCTCCCAGGAAATGGAAAACAATCTGCAACTCCAGCAGAAAATCTGTGCAGCCAGGATGCCGAGTCAGCAGGGAAAACAATGACCCATCGCCGCGGGGCCAAGCTGTGTCACCAGGCCTGCTGCGGGCACGGACCCCCCGGCACTGCCCCCCGGCCGGGACGAGCCACCTCTGAGCTCCGCTCGGCCGCAGCAGAGCCGGGCTGCAACGCCGACCTCCCCGGCAGCCACAGAAGCAGGGCGAGACGCCGTGCCGAGCCCGCCACAACACGGGCACGACGGCCCTGAGCAGCCGGTCGGGAGAGCATGGCAGCCGCCGTGACCAAAAATGGCCTTTGCTCGTGTCCCCCGTGGGCGCAGGACGTGGGGGAGCTGGAGCATTGCGCCCCGTCACCCCGCAGGAGCGGCGGCGGCTTTGAGTCAGCGGCAGTGGGTGCACGTTGCCACCGCTGCCATTTGGCAGTGGCTCCCACCCACCCGGCGCAGCGGAGCTGGCTGCCGAGCCGCGGCGGGGGGAGCCCCTCGGCACCCCCGCCATGGGGCTGCCCCACGCACCGGGGCTCTGTGCCGTCACGTCCAGCCCCGCGCGGGGAGCGAAAGCGGCACCGGGAGGCGCGGGCAGGGCAGGGCACGTCCCTGCGCCCGGGCAGAGCCCCCTCACCGCGGCGGCGGGCGGGCGGGCGGCGACGGAGGCAGCGGTTACCGAAAGGATGCGAGCTGAACCGGGTGCGGTTTGTCCGGTAGAAGAGGGGTGACGCGCGCAGGTGCCACAAGTGGAGGCTGCACAAATAAGAGATCTCATGCAGAAAAGGAGGAAATACTATTTTTGAGCTGAATAGCTGCAGTGGAGTGGGGCCCCGAGAGGCGCGTGTTGTGCAAGAGTTGTGGTGCAGCTGCGAAGGTAGAGGTGGCAGAAAACAAGTCAACCTGTTGTCAGGATCTCGGAGTTTATCGCTGGTGTCTCGGAGATGGGTATCAGGGCTCTGCTAAGAGGGAAATCGCACCGCTTCGGTAGAAGAGTTTGTTTTAGAACAGCCCATCTGCCCTGATGCAAGCGTTATGTGGGCACTCCACGTTTTACTGCTTTTTTGTGGGGTTCTTTTTGTGGGCCGGGGGGAAGCACACGGAAAGCAGATCCCCGAGCGCCTTCAACCCCACCGATACGTCCGGACCGGGCCTCATAAACTGCCTCTTTCTCCTGCTGCTAATAAAAGTCCAGAGATTTCTGCCTACGGGATGGCTGAGGAAGAGCGGAGGTGTGCGCAGGCAGCGCAGGGCGAGCCCCCAGCCCCACTGCCGGACCCACGGCACACCTCCCGGCACTCCCTACATTCCCCCTCTGCCGTCCTTAATTAATACGGGCTCAGCTGAAAGCCCACGAACCAGCTCCACTCTTCTGTGCACGCTGACCCCGGATGGCACTTGCGCACACAAAAACCTTCGGGCAGAGGAGACTGCAGCGGCTCCAAGCTCTGCCCTCCAGACCGCGCTCCTCCTCGCCCGCAAGCGAGGGGCGATCTGCCCCGTCCCCCCCCGGGGCCGGGCACAGCGCTGGCACGGGCTCCCCCCGCCAGCCAGGTCCCCGTCCCCTCACATCCCACCGCCCGCAGGACACGATCCGCCTGTCTCCCTGCAGCCACTGAGAATTGCACTTTTCCGCAGGAAAAGGATAAAAGCGGCATCTCCAGTTCCGGCAGCACGCGGTGTTTGGTGCCCCTGCTCAGAGCTCCGGCAGGGCCAGAAAACGCTCCGTTTGCACTAATGTTTACTATTTATATAACACTTTGTAAACTCCAAGTCATAAATATTTCCATGCAAGACCCAAAGTTGTGTTTGCTGTCGGAAGGACACAAGACCAAACCTGAGGGGGAGAATAAGAGGGACCTCAGAGAAAATCAACATCATTTAAAAGTGCAGATGAGTCCCTGAAGGCCTCGCAGCGAGGAGGCGCTTCAGCGGACATCCTTTATGGAAACACGCCGGCCATCACGCTGGCACTGGGCACAGCGGGCTGTGGCTTATGGGGATGCCCGTGCCCCGTTCATGGAGGGCAATCTGCCATCCAAGGTCAACTTCAACTTCCCGAGCACCGCACCGAATCAGGCCCTCAGGGTCTCATCACCAGATCCCGTTTATGAATTTATGCCATTTCGTAGTGACTTCCAGGACTCCTTCCCACCACTGAAGCAACTGACTTCCCAGCTTTTTCAAAGTCATAATATCCCACCAAAAAGGACAAGCCTTTTCTGCTTCACTTAACGAGATGACAAGAACAATTAGACCATAGAAGGTTTACAGCAAAAATACCCTTTCGCCTGCCTCCTGACATATGGGGAAGCGCTTCCCAGGAGAGGCAGAGGGTGCAGGGCATCGTCCAAACGGCACCCGAGCCCCTCTCTGTGGTCACTGCTGCCTCAAAGGCCTCGTGCACAGCCACACCGACAGACTTTCCGGGAAGCACCCACAGGACGCCAGCGCTTCGCCGCACCACCACGGCTGCCCGTGCCCTGCTCCCTGCTGCCGCCGGCACAGCTACAGCCACGGGAGCGCGACCCAGGGGCACCCTGCAGCGGAAAAAGCCACAGCAACGGCAGACCTGACATTCAGAGCATCGCAGCATCGCTGGCCAGGGGCATCTCCTCGGCACCTCACCCCACAGCACAGCCCACTGCACCTGCAGGCAGCCACAGCATCCTCCTCCTCCTCCTCCTCCTCCTCTCCCACGCCTGTCTGAGCTGCCCCAGTGCCGGATGGGGCGCAGGACGACCAACCCCGTTTCGGGAGGGCTCCAAGCTGCGATGCCCGCTGCCCCCGCACAGCCCCGAAACAGCCCCCGCAGCGCGGGGCGACGGCTGCAGCCGCAGCACCACGTCCCTTTACCTGGCCCTGCCAAGGAGGTCCCCGAGCTCGCCCTGCCGACGT
Organism: Vanellus vanellus; assembly: GCF_965231255.1. Lineage (NCBI taxonomy): Eukaryota > Metazoa > Chordata > Aves > Charadriiformes > Charadriidae > Vanellus > Vanellus vanellus. The sequence continues at coordinate 625,209 of NC_138931.1, forward strand.
CTGTCCGGCGGCTGACACACGGGAGAGACGGTGTAGGCACAGCCCAGCGACTAACTCCTGCTAATTCCAGACGTTCGCCTTAATGCAATAATTAACCTGTTGAAAGGCAGGCTGGGAGCAGCGAGGATGGGTTTCTTCATCTCGCCACAGCAAAGCAGCCCGGGGAGCGCCCCGGCCCGCTGCGGGTCCCCAGGCAGCCCCGCGCACTCGCTCCCACCCCACAGACCCCCAGCGGAGCGTGCGGCGCCCCCAAATCTCCCCCAGGGTCCCCACTGCCAGATCGGGGGGCCACCCCGGCAGGAGCAGCCCTGGCTACCCCCACCCAGCTCTCCCCGCGTCCCCCCCGCCCCCCCCGGCCGCAGGCACTGACGGGCAGAAGCGGCCGGGGCAGGGGGGGCCTCTTCCCCCGGGACCGGGCACGGATGCTCCCGACCGCTGCCGCAGGAGCTTCTGCCACATCCGCGGACCCACGCACCAGCCCCACGGCGGCTGCCCCACCTCGGCCCCCCCCCGCGCACCCACGGCCGCCTCCCGGCCCCCCTTCCCGGGGGGAGCCCCGGCGGTGGGGGGGGGCGACGGAGGGAGGGAGGATGGGGACGGGGCGGCGAGGACTCCCCGACCCTCCCCAGCCCACCCCCACCCTCCCCTTCCCGCGGGGCAGCGCTGCCCACGGCGGCTCCGCGGACACGCGTGGCCCCCGCGGCCGCGGCACTCACCCCGCGGCGTCCCTGCGCTGCGCGCCCCGCGGAGCGGGCGGGGGCTGCGGGCGGGCGGCGGAGGGGGTGTGCCCCCGGCTCCGCGGCGCTTTTTTCCGGGTTAATTACGTCTCTCATTAGCAAACCCGGCCCCGGATGTGAGTGCGGGGCGCCCGGGCGGCTCCGTGGGGCGGGCGGGGGGGGGGTCGTGTCGTGCGTGTCCGCCCCCCCCCCGCGCACCGGCACCGGCACCGGCACCGGCACCGGCACCGGCACCGGCACCGGCTAACCCGCGCCCCCCCGGGCAGCCGCGTGGGGCGGGGGGGTCGCTGCGGAGCGGGGTCGGGGCCGGCCCGGTCCCGGTGGCCGCCCGGAGCTTTGCCGCCTCCCCGCGGGGGGGGGAGAGCTCCTCCGGGAGCCCCCGCCCTGCCCCGGGCTCCAAATCCCCCCGAACCCGGTGGAAAACCGCTCGGTAAACCGACAGCTCCCGCTCTGTCCCCGCGACCCTTCGGCAGAGAGTTTCCCGGGAGCTGCTCTGCGGGGTCCCTGGGGACGGCTGCGTCCCCCCCACCTCAACCTGCCCCCCACCGAGGCCAGCGACCCCCACCGAGGCCCCGCGTGGGGCGAGAGGCAGCCCACGGCCTGCCCCGCGGCACCCGCTCTGCGCGCTCAGGTGCCCAAAATAGCGAGCGGGTTCTGGGGCAGGAGGCGAACGCGAGGGCAGGCGCGCGGTGGTCCTGCTCTGCCGTCAGTGCTCAGAGGGCACAAACCCGAAGTCCCCGCGCTCCCACCCCACGCGGGGCATCGTTACTGCTTCGCAGACCCCCTCCCCGCTCCCACGGCCCTCTTACGGTGTGTAACATCAAACACAGCAGCACCTGAGCGCACACAAGGCGAGCGCAGCGTGCACCCCGGGTGACCTGTCCCAGCCCCCGCATCAGCCTCACACCCATCACCACCATTTTTTCAGTACTTTAGGTTCGGGTCCCGTCAACCCAACGACACCCGTGAGTTTTCCCCCCGAGGGGCGGTTTGAGCACTTGGGCATTTTCACACCGGCCTGAGGATGCGCCCGGTGCTCTGCTCGTGCACGCACGCAGACTGGCAGAGTTCAGGGCCAGTGGGGAGGGGGGCTGGGGACGATGACCCCCAGCGCAGACCCTACAAAACCCCTGTGGCACTAACAGCGGCGCTGCTGGGAAGGAGCAAGCGCCCGATGGGGTCGGCACAGCACCCTCGCAGGGCGAGAGGGGTGAACCCCGCCGTGTAACACAGCGGTTGCGTTGGGCGTCCGTGGCACACCGCTCCCCGAAACACTGCCGCCGCCCTCGCGGCAGGTGAGGTCTCCGGTGGGTCAGCAGCGAGAGCCGTGAGCAGCCATGTGTGTGCCACAGTGCCGGGGCTCATACGGCCCCGCGGCGCCTCCTCACCTGAGAGCGCTGCAAAAATAAAGCCTGGTGTTAATAATTGCTGGTTTGAGTGGGCAGACCGTTGAAAGCCGTGCGGGTCATGCTTCCCCTTTGTGACAGTCTCAGGGTCCTTGTCACCTGTGTGCGGTGTCACCCCTGCCCGCAGGGAAGCTGCTCCTGGCCAAGGACAGGCCCGCGTGTACCGTGCTTGCAGGCGCTGCCCGCTCACCCAGAAATCCCCACGGCCGCATCGGGCGGTCGCTGGTGAGTCAACGGGCTGAGCCCATCGCCCACACCCGAACGGTCCCTACCTGCCCGGGCCGATGTAGCCACAGAAGGTCAGCGATGCTCCCACCCCCCGAGGGATCGGCTCTGCAGAGTCCCCGCGTAGGGGCTGTCACCAGCTTCGCTCCTTTCCAGGCGGTGCAAATGACCCCAGTGCTGTGCCCTCGCGGCCGGCGTATCAGCGGGTCTGTCCTTTCTTCATGCTAAAGCCACACTCTAGTTTTGAGGATCCGGTGCTATATATTTTAAGATTTTTTATTTTTTTTTTTTGCAGCGCAGTTGCGCCCCGCTCAGCGCTTGCTGTACACGGTGCTGTTAAGTAAACACATTGCCTCAACCCCCCACATTTCCTATGGCCTGGGTCATTTTTAGAACAAAGTTGGTTTTTTTTTTTCTTCCCCCCCCTTCCATGTTGCAGAAGATTGCCCAAACGCTCTTACTGAAACCATGTGTGTTCATTTCTGCGTGCCGCCGCTCCGGGTCCGTGTCACCGCCCCGGGAGCAGCCGAAACCACAGTCTGTCACGGCAGAGAGCAGCCTCCAGCCCGCGGCAGGTACGACACGCCGGAGCGCGGCAGGCGAGGGCCCGCTCTCGCCAGGCTTTTAACCGCGGGCTGCGGCGTGGCGCTGAGTGGGGACAAGCCGCCCAGCTCGGGTCCCAGCTCCTGCAGGACCATCGCTTGGGAAATCCACCGTCAGGGTGGATTTGGGGAGCAGGGAACACTGGCTCTCCCCCACCGTGCTGCCCAGGACAGCGTGGGCTCCCCGCGGAGGCACCCTCGGAAAGTCCCCGCTTTCTCCCTGGAGCTGCGTCTGGCCACGAAGCACTTTCTCCCAGTGCGGGTGAAACCGATGCCAGTGCTGCCGGTGCTGCCGGCCCTGCGCAGGGAGCCCTGCTCTCACGGACACCGTGCAAGTGGGGCTTTCCCAGTGTTATTTTTTTCCCAGAAATTTCTTCTTGGACCCCGACAGGGCTGTTTCCCCCATCCATCCTCAAGCAGAGCACAGAGATCAGCAGCATTAAACAAACGCACCGTCCGGCTCCGCAGTCGCTGCTGCTCCCCTCGCTGCTGCCAGCCGTCCGCGGCCACGTGCCGGAGGAGCAGCTTCCCTCCCCGCTCTCATCCCTCCGCAGTTTCCCCGTTGGGGGACAGCGCAGCCCCACGCCCCGCCAGAAGCTGCAGCCCAAACCGCATCATTTATTAATTACATCAGGAGAAAAGTGATGACGTCCCTCCGCGGCTGCTCCTGCCAGCGCTCCCAGTGCGTTATTCCTGGCGCTGCCCGTCTCCCCACGCACACGGGCGGCCACAGACCCTAACGCCCATCCTCACCCAGCTGCAAACACCGATGGAGCCAGAGTCTGACAGCGCCAGGCACTCGCTGTGGAGCTTTTGAAGGTGCTATAAGGGAACCAAAACCTGAAGCGTGAAAAAACACCAGTTATGGAAATGAAGACCACAGCAACTGGGTTATACTTAGAGTAAATTGAAAAAAAAAAAAAAAAAAAAGGCAAAAAACCCCAAAGAGAAAACAAGGAGGTTGGAAAAGCAACTTTCCTGCCTCAAAGCAGGACCGGCTGCTCCCCGGGGTGAGGGCAGGGACATGTCCAGGCAGGCTCCGGAGCTCTCGGGGTGGATACCACCAGCCGCTGCTGCGCTTCCCCTCTGTAACCCGCGTTTGCGCCTGTGCTGAATGGGGTCCGTGTCACCCTGCGCAGGGGGCGGCACACGCGGCGAGAGGCAGCTCTAACGGCAGAGGCGAGCTGCAGAGCCGGGACGCAGCACGGCCTCACCCGCACCCACCCGCGACCCTCCTGCGGCCCACGCGCGTCCTCTGCGTCCCGCTGCCCGCTGCGCTGCCGGCACTGCCGCTGCCGCGCTCTGCCCTTGCCCTGCCAACCCCTGCCTTCCCCCCACCCCCGCCCCTGCCCGCTTTGCAAGGACTAAGCTGTTCCACAGAGTATTTTTGTACCGGGGCATCCCTTGCAGACCGCGTGACTCGCACCAGAGCCCGGGGCTGAAGCAGCCCTGTTCTCTGCGGGCGCAGTCACATGGCGGCTGCTCACACTGCTGCTCTGCCTTTACTCAGAGCGCCTTGCACTTCTCCTCCTGCGTTTTTTTTCCAACGTATTTTGCTGCTGTAGCCGGTCTGGGGGTACGAGCAGCCCACTGAGCTCCAGACCAGAGACACCCCATTAGCAGATGTAGGGCCACGAGGGGACGCCCAGGGCAGGGCACGTCTCCGCCCCAGGGCCTTTGGGGGTCCCACCAGCACCCATAGTCCCCCGCAGGAAAACATCCCTCCTGGAGCCAGGGGAAGGAGCAGGGCCCGCAGCAGACAGAATAATCTGCTTTGGGGATGTCTCCCCTCTAGTGGCGGCAGCCGGGCATCCCTCTTGCTCGGTGTTAACCCTCACAAGAGATACCCATGTTCTCCAGGACTTCTGGCACTCACCGAGGTCTCCGTTTCGGCAGCGTCCCGCAGCAGGGAGTTCCACCGCTGGACCGGAGCATGCTGAATTATCCTTTTTCTTCTGTTCGTACTTGCTCTTTTCGGTTTCAGTACCCGTTCCCTTTTTTCTTGTGTTATGACTAAGGGAAACTCCCAGCGGGTCGCTTTGCCGGGGGCGCAGCGGCAGGGCTGTCAGTCAGCAGCTCGCTGCCTCGCCCCGCGCTACCTTCCCACTCTCCTCTCCACGCTCCCGACCATCCTTCTCTCCCCTCCCTTCATCCTTCCCTTTCCTTTCCTCCTTTCCTCCTCATTCTCATTTGTTCACTTTTACCATTCTCCTTAGGAAACAAAGCACTCCGGGGGGTCTTTCTAGCAGAGCTTTAAGCTCCACGAACACCAACGGTCCCGGGGCGCAGAGCAAACCCCACATCAACGCTCCAAACCGTGGGGCCAGCAGGAGTCACCGGCACCTCGCTGCCCCGAGGACCCCCGTGCACAGGGCAGCCCCAGACCGCTGCGGGCCGGCGAGTGCTGAGCAGCGCGGGGGGAGAGGAGCCTCCCCGTGCCCGGCCGGTCGCTGCCGGGGCTTTCCCCCCCCGCTATGGGTCCCCGCAGCAGGCGGAGCACCGGCTGTGCTTGGCTCAGCGCAGACGCTTTCACATTCGCAAGCGTTGCGTGCGGGAGATAGCCAAGGAAGCGGTGTGCTCGCCTGCTGCCTGGCGCTGGGTCCCGCGGGGCCATTGGAGCGCCGTCGGCTCCACAAACCTCGGGAGCTTTGTCCTTATCCCAACACACAGCAGCCCAGTTTCCCACGCGGCAGCTCTGCCGGAGTCCCCGTGTCCTGTGCCCCCCCGCACTCATTTCATCTCCCCCTTACCTCAACCGCGTGCTGTTTTCTTCTCCTTAGACTGAAAACCATCTGGATGAACCCCCCCACCTGCATCAGAGCAGCCCAAAGTGGGGCGATGGGCGGCGGGAGGACTTCTACATACAGCCACACTTGCGCAGGCGGGAACATGGGGCACCTGCGGGGGACACCCCGGCACGAGGGGTTCGAGGGGAACGCCCCGGGGGAGGGAGGAAAGCCGGACCTCCCGGAGGGGTGGTAGCAGCCAGGGGATCGATCAGTCACCTGCAAGTCTGATCTCTCCGCAGCCACAGATGCGCAGCGCTGCGGGTCTGGGGACACCCCCCCCCCCGGGTGCAGCGTGTCCCGGGATCGCCGCAGAGCGATGGATGTCCCAATGGACGGTTTCCTCCTGCCAAGCGGCGCGGGGAGCTGCACCGAACAGGCTCTGCCGATATTTCACACCAAATACATTTGCAGTCTGTCCGGACCCACATCTTCGCAGCCACAGGAGGAGAGGAACACTCCCCACCGCCGTGAATCTCGGGTTAGCACAACGCGCCCCAAAATCATCTCTCCCGGGGCAGTGTGCTGGGAGGGGGCTCTGCCCCAGGTCCCCCCCAGGCTCGGCACAGCAAAGCCTCCCGGGGGGCTGCGCTCGGACGAGCTCCCATTCCCACGGGGAGCACCGGGGCGGCACACCAGTCCGACTTGGGCCATTGTCCCGCGAGGCGACGGTTCTGCTGCGAATGAGAGGCAGCGCCTGGGGACGCGGTTTTCAACTGCAGCGTTTATTTGCCTGATGGCGGCGCGGCCTCGTCCGCGCTTCGAAGCAGAGAGCGAACCCGCCGACCTGCGCGCCTCCCTAGGCTATTGCAGCAAGCAGCTACGCCGCGCCGGCCGCCCCGCGCCCCACGCCGGCCGCCCCGCGCCCCGCGCCTCACAGCCAGCTCAGCAGCAGCTTCCCCGCCAGCGCGGCGGCCAGCAGGCTGGGGAGGTGGGGTGGCCTGGCCCCCCCGCCGTTCCGCGAGCCCTGCGGGGGCCCATTGCAGTTGTCGCTGAAGCAGCATTGCAGGGTGGCCCCGCCGGAGCCGCCGCGGCGCGCCTGGTCGCAGAAGGACTTGTAGGAGCAGGATTTAATGACGCTGTCTGCAAGGGAAGGCACACGCGACGCGGGGGTCAGGCGCTGCCGGGCGGCGGGGGCTTCAATCCTCCCTGCCAAGGTGGGGGCAAGGGGGCAAGCAGAGCCGTGTCCCAGCACGTTGCGTTGCAGATGTCGATAAAAGGGTCTCCCTCCTGCCCGCGGGAGAGCCGGGCAGCGGTCTGCTGGCCAAGGGATGTCCCCATGGTCACACCACTCCAAGTCACCGCACAGCACAGCCCTGCTGTGAAACGGTGACCACGTAATTATAGCCATGTGCGAAAATCCCTGCGGCGCAGGCTATGGAGTGAACCCGAGGAGGGAGCTAGGGTTGGTTTTGGGAACCATCTCTGTCCGTCTCGCCGGCCACACTGCCGCCGCAAGGCTGCACTGAGCGTGGCGGAGCGTTTCTGGAGGGCGGCCGCGGCATGCCCCAGAGAAGGACTTTCCTCGTCCAGGAGAGGGCTGTGAGTTACCTCAGACCGAAAGCAGGTTTCTGAGGACTAAGACTTGGAAAAACCCAGGTGGCTCATCCCGGCTTCACGGGGACCAGAGGAAGCCAGCTCCCGGTCTGCCCCAGCAGGTCCTCTGCTTCTCCTCACCTGCTGGTCCCCCAGCACCTCTGGTCCCCCTCCAGTCCCCCCCAGCACCTCTGGTCCCCCTCCAGTCCCCCCCAGCACCTCTGGTCCTCCCCCAACCCCTCCAGTCCCCTCCAGCACCTCTGGTCCCCCCCCAGCATCTCTGACCCCCCCCAGCCCCTCCAGTCCCCCCAGCCCCTCTGGTTCCCCTCCAGCCCCTCCAGTCCCCCCAGCACCCCCGGTGCCCCCAGGAAGGGACTCACTGGGCGCGGTGATGGTGGAGCAGGCATCGGCGTACTGGGGACAGCTGTGGGAGCCCTGCTTGTTGCAGTCGTTCTCGTTGGAGGCGACGCATTTGTGGCATTTCAGCGCTGTACCTGCGTGAAGACGGGGAGGAGGAGGAGGAGGAGGAGGAGGAGGAGGAGGAGGAGGAGGAGGAGGAGGAGGAGTGAGAGCGGTGGCAATGCGCCGTGCCGGAGCCCTGAGTGCTGTTCACAGTCTGTGGGTCTCCACGGCCACTGGTGACCCCCAGGGCAGGGGCAGGGCGTCACGGGTGAGGACTGGCGCTGGTCGGAGCCCAGCAGCTCTGCCGGCCGGGAACCGGCAAGGCCACGGCACGCAGCAGCCTTTGGGGGGGGTCTCTCCTGGCCACGAAATTCATGCAAAACTCTTCCAATTGTGACTCAAAGCGATGAGGGCTAAACCGGGCGGGCTTAGCTCTTCCGAGTCCTTGCTCGGCAAAAACCCCCTGGAACGGAGAGTCCTGTAATCCCCTTTACAGTAAAGACAGGTAGATGTAATATTTAAAAAAATACCCTAGATCTTTGTCTTCTTGTGCCAAATTCCATTTCAAATGGCATTTTGGGGGGAGAAGGGAGGGTTCACCTAACCCGTGGAAGTGGGGTTTGAGCCTTTGGGCATCTCTAAACCACAGCAGCTCAGAAAGCGCACCCCGAAGGTGCTGCGCGGGGGACACGTGCGGTGACCGGCAGCGAAGTGTGGGGCGGGCGTGTGTGCCGGGAAGGACGAATCATCTCCGAATTGTCCTCAAAGGAGGCCGCAGGCACGGCAAGTAATACCCAGCCCCTCGCCTCCACCTGCACTCTGTGCCCCAGAGCTGATCGCGGGTGTAAGAGCTGTTTGACCCTTTAGGAGAGGAAAATGCACAACTGCCAGAGGTCCCCGCTCAATTTAGGAACCGGTTGAGCAAATGTGAAAGCATTATTATCACAAGAAGAGACTTTAAATAACAGCTCTGTTTTAAATGTCTGCAGACAAAGCACCCCCCTCCAAAAAAAAACCAAACCCCAACCAAACGTGAAGGTCCTGCTCCCGCCCGAAATGATGAATACTTGATTTGGGTGGTGACGGTTAAATTGCAGCTGATGCCGGGAGTGAGGTCTGTACCCGCTTCCCCGGCTGAGCGGAGCCCTCTCGTGGAAGCGGGTCCCGCTCCCGCGCGGCAGAGCGGACCTTGCGGGAGGCCACGGCTCCCACCTTCAGCTCGTGGGAAAGACGACCGGTGCCTCCGGGAAACTGGGATTCCATGGGCCCCGATGCCAGTAAATGCCCGCCATTAACCCCCCCGACCCCGACTCCCACAGCGGGCTCGCTTGGCTCGTGCTTCTCCCGTGCAGGTCTCTGCAGCACGGTACAACCTCCCGTCTACCATCAGCTACCAACGGTTCGGTGTTCACCTTCCCGTGGTGAACAACCTTTCCCTTGATCCTGAAACCGCCCCCACCCGACCACGCTTGACGGCATCGCTGAGCAGCACAACCACCTTCCCGCCTTTTAGGATGGGGTTTTTTTGTGATTCTGCCTTCGAGGAACCAAGTTTTAGCCGGGAAATGCGGCGCTGGCGATGAGGAGCTGCGGCTCTTCGGCTCAGGTGCCCCCTGGGCTCCGTCAGAGGTGGAGACGGGGCGGCTCTGCGGTCCCCGCGGGGCACCCGCGCCTGCGCTTTGTGCAAGCGGCAGAGGGAGGGCGAGGGGCAGGGCGCTCCTCCGGGTGCTCCTGGGAGGAGAAAGCCACCGTCCCCCCAAAAGGGCTGTTGTTCCGCAGGGATGGGAGCAGGGTCTGGCAGGAGCACAGCGAGCCTGCGGGCGGGCAGCGGGGCCGGGGCGGCAGCAAGCAGGAGAGCAGCTACAGCGACTTCCCCCGCTTAGCTCTGCCGGGAGCTGCGGGACACTTACTTTCTCCGGCCAGGGACGTGATGATGGCCAGGGCCAGGAGGGTCTTCAGGGCGGACATTTTCAGCAGTGCGCAGCCCGGGGTGCGTAGCCTCTGTTTTGTCTTAAGGTCTTACAGCTAATCTGCTTGGGTGATTGGATCCCCGGGCTGGGGATAACGCACTTACTGCAGCCCCCGGCTAATGCCATCTTAGCAGGGGAGGACGGGACGCGGCTCCCCAAGGGCACGGGCCGGTCTGGGGCGTGGGAGCGGGGCAGAGAACTGGCCCGGTGCCGGTGGAGGTGGCCAGACCTGCCCCACTTGTTGTGCTGGGCTCTGCCCCGTGTCCTGCGGCGCCTCTTCGGCAGTGCTCTCCGTCTCCGGCCACGTTACCTTGAGCGGCTTTGAAGGGTCTTGTCCAAGCCCACCCGCTCCATCCAGAGAATAACCCCTTCTCCTGCTGTTTGCAGCCACCCAGTTGGAGAAAAACCCGCCAAAGTTCCCAACCCACCAGAAGAGCAGTGTAAGAAAACACCCGAGAACCCCTAAGGGCGCTGGGCGCCCAGCGCAGCCGTCCCCGCGCTCACCTACTCCCCGGCCCTCAGCTGGGCAGGGCGGCTCCGTCCCTGCAGAGGGATTTACCCAACGCCACGGAAGGTATCGGGGTCAGTGCGGGGATTACGCCACGTCCCACCGCTGCCCGCGGCTCTCCCTCCCGGCCGCGCTCCCCGGCGGCTGCACCGCGGGTCAGCAGAATCTGCCGGGAGCGTGGCTGCAGCGCGGGAGCAGTCCAGGGGGCACCGAAGCCGTCTCAGGTCTGAATTTCAGCGTTTATTTCAGGAACAGACGATAACCACGCTTACTTGAAACCAACTGCATTGTGAACCACTGTAGTAGAAACGAGGCAGAATATGGCTCATCCTGGAAGACAAAGGCAACTTCTCCAAAAACCCCGCACCGACCGTACAAACACCAAGGAAGGTTTCAAGAGTGATAAACACAATTTTTATTCAGGCAATGAAACATGGAAAAAAATATATTAGTAATCATTATTATAATCTCATTTGTGTGAGTATAACTCTTACAAATATTTACCTGACATATAAAAGAGAAATTATTGTACATATAAAATTGATGGCGATGGCAGTTACATACATGGTACGACGCGATGGGGGTAGTAGTCAACGCAGAGAAAGTTCCTGCCGGGGGGGGGCACGCGGGAGGGACGGGGGAGCGATTTGCAGTCAGGGCGGCGACTCGTTGGCACTTCATTGTGGACAGAGACCTGCTGGCAAATGCGCACCCGCAAACAGCATCACTAGCGGCGTGCGGGCAGGCACCCGCCACCCTCAGAAAGGGATATTTAAATTCTACTGCAAGAAAAACAATGACCAACACACCCGGGCGGAGACCCCCACGCGCCACTCCCCGGCGCTGGTTACGCACTTGGCTGGAAGAGGGGCGGCGTTCGAACGCCCTTGTCCTCGCAAGACGTGTGAGGGAGGAGCTGCGCGCCCCCCCCGCCGCTCCCGCTCTGCCCAGCGCCGTCGGTTGGCAAATGCCGGCGCCGTGCCACTGCGGCCGCGCCGAGCCGGAGCTCCGGGGCCGAGCCAGCCCGGGCACAGCGCTGCCATCGCTCCGCACGCCGGCGAGCGGCACGCGAGATGCGACAGTCCCGCCCTGTACAGTTGGAAACACACGCCTTCTATTATATATCACTATAACCACTATATTTCTATTTATATATATGTAACTATAACCATATTATAGTTAATAAATCATTCCTTAGGAATCTTCTTTGCCCGGACTGGAAGTGCATGCGGACTGGCGTGGGAGCGCAACGGCACTGGGGTGGGAGAGGCAGCGAACGCGGGGGACGCTGGGGAGCGGAGACGGGGAGGAGAGGACGCTGCCGGAGCGGATTACTGCCGCGGGAGCCGCGCTCCGCAGCCAGCCGGGCCTGGCACCGGCTCCCCCGTGCCGGGGAGGGACGTGCTGTACGCAGGTTGGGCTTCTGCGTCGGTGCTGAGAGCGGGGAAACCAGAACTTCTGCAATCATCAGCCACCTCTGGGGCCAGGACAACCCCCCCCCCCCCCCCCCCCCCCGAGACCAACCAACCCCAACGGCGCTCAGGTCAGCTCCCCGCGAGCCCCACGCCCCGAGGCGGTCGCTGCGCTCCTCCGAGCCGACCCCTTGAGCGAGCAAACCTGGTCCAGGCAGGGGCCGTCGTCCCCGCTGGGCACCGCGAACGCCGAAACGGAGTGCCAACCCCCGGGGCAAAGCGGGCAGCGAGCACTCACACGGCTGGAGGGGGGCAGGGCCCCCGTGTACGGGCAGCGCGCCGGGCAGCGTGGCCCTGCGGGGGGGACGAGGCTGTCCCTGCCCAGACCTGCCTCCCACGCTGTGGCTCCAGCGGCCGCGCGCCGGGACCTCGGGCGTCGCGACATGCACGACAGCGAGCGAACCCGTGTGCCACACCAGAAACGAGCCCCAAACCGACTTTGCACGAGCTGCAGGAGCTTGCGCCACGCTGCCACGCTGCCTTCGACTTCTGAAGAGTTGCGAAGAGAGAAACCAACTCCCAAAGGAAGCCCTGGGTCCGAGGGATGGGATGTGACCGCACGGACCCTCAGGGGGGGCAGCACCTCCCGGGGGTCCCCGCGGTCAGCACCACCCTGCCAAGCCCAGCCCGCGGCAGCCTGGGCCGGGTCGCTCGCGGCCGGGCTGGAAAGCTTTTCTGGAGCGGGACACAAAGGAGAAGAGGAGGAGAGCGGCACTGGTCTGCACAACCCGAACGCCGATCAAATGGAGGGAGGGAGTCACGCCCCGGTGGGCTGGGGCTGGCGCTTGGGCTCCCCAAAAAGAAATAGTCCGTGTAAGTCACCTATCGGAGGCTTTTCTACCAGGGGAAAAAGGGAGGATAAAGGAGAGGGGGAAAAACAAAAAGAAAAAAAAAGGAACAAAAGGGTTCTCCTTTCCATCAGCTGTGCAAAGGAGGGACTACTCAGCACACAGCCGCGGGGGCACAGCTCCGAGCGGTATCGGCCATCGGCCTCCCCACTGCACAGCGACCGGCCCGTTCACTGGGATAACTGGGAGCACGGTGAACTGGCCCGGACTCTGCGTGCTAGGGCAGGCTGCCCGCATCTTTGTCTGCTTAAATGTATAATAAATTCTCTCTATATATAATATAACTAATAAAATATGTATCAGGTGTATGGCTCTGATTTAAACAGATGTTTGCACTGCATGCTCAACACAGGGAATTAGAAAACAGAAGGAAAACAACTCGATTCTTTTACAAAAAGGTAGCAGCAAAAAGGTTTTCGAAAGTCTGAGATCGGCTGGGCAGGAAACAGTCCAAACAGCGAATATTCCCCTTAGGTGACGCTTTACAACCACCCGCCCAAGGCGATGGCAGAGAATCCTCCACCACTGCAACCAGTGCCCGACCCCATCCATCCGCCTTCCGCAGGACGGGAGGGTTCTGCACCGACCCCGAGGGGCAGCACCCCCGGCCCCACGGCACCCCCGGCCCCCGGCACGGGCACACCACCGGTTACCACTCGCGGATGCCGAGCGCCGCGCCGGGAGCGCTGCAGCCAGGAAAGGGCAGCGCTGCACAGCGGCAAGAACGGAGCGGGCACGGCTGGCTCGCGCAGCGGCGCTGGCAGGAGGGCACGCGCGGGGTGCACACGCGGATTTTAACACGCCGTATCACCCCGGCACAAAGGCAACGGCAGCAACTCTGCCTGGTGTGCCCCGAAGAGTAAACAGCTCTGAAAGAGCGCAGGCAGCCCGCCTGCGTGACAGCCAGAATTTGGGCTGCCTCCAGACAGATTTCAGTGTATTTTACTGCTGTCTGGATCTGCCCTCGCCTGGAAAGGCTGGCTTTCGTCTGGTTCTCTCAAGATTCAGTGCTGTAAGGGCATTTTTGACAGCAGCACAAGAGCCGGGGCAGTACCGCACTCCTCCTCACCCTTCTGCACCGACTGGGGAGAAGAGCCGCAAGTCAGCAGGATGGTGAAGCAGCTCAGGGTTCGCTTCCTTCCTCCTGCAACACCCAGAGCGGGGAACCAACCTCACCGCGGCAGCAAGAGGGTTGGCTTTGCGTGCTTGACAGCGGACTGGAAACCCCACGTTAAGGAGCCTCAGGAGGTGCCAGGGCTGTGGGCAGGGCGGCCACGGGGAGGACAGACGGACAAGTCCCGGCTCTCCAGGACCAACATCTCCCGCGGGTCCCCAAACGCCGCCCCGTGCAAAGCCTCCTGCCCTCCCCTCGGCCGGGCTCTCCTCTGAGGACACCAGTTACCGCGCGTTCCGTGGCCGTGGCCGCGCGCCGGGGGAAGGAGATGTGGAACAGGACTGTGCCCGAGTGGAAGAGGTGAGCAGAGAGCCGGAGTGCTCATAAATGCTAATAAAGTGCAGGAATGCAGAGCCATCGGGTTCCTGGCGCCGAGGCCGGCACGGCCAGCGACGAGGATGCGCTGCGCTGTGTTTCACCCACGTACCAGAGACTGGGACCAGCCCCGTGAATACCGCCGCCTCTCCCAAAACCCATCGATCTACCGGGAGGCTGATTGAGCCAGGGACCCACGCCGGCGGCCCCAAACCGCCTGTGGCGGGTGCCTGGGGTCCCCTCCCCCAGCGCAAGAGCGGCTCCGACCCCGGCACCCCCACGGCCCGCGGCAGCGCCTACCACGCGGCTGAGCCCGCACAGCCGAGCACGTGAGGAGGGTGAGTGACAGAGTGTGTAGGGGCACGACTAGACCCAGCCCGGCCGAGGGGGACAGAGCCCGGGGTGTCACCGCCCGGCTAAGAGGTGGCACCCGTGCGGAGAGGCAGCGCGGCGGCCGCTCGCTGCGGAGCCCAGCGGGGACACGCGCGCCCAGCCTGGCCGCAGGGAGCGCAGCCCCAGAGCCCTCGGGGAAACAGAGACAGGGCTGGCGCGGGGGCCGGCGCGGCGGGGGGACAGCGTGGGGGCCGGCAGCCAAGCGGAGCAAGCAGCTGGACGCGTGTGCTTCTCCGCTGGGGGGTTGCGGGGCGGTAAGGCAAGGTGCTCGACGCGAGGAGAAAAGCGGCCAAGTGCAGAGTGCCGGACGAGGGGCGGCGAGACTCAGTCCGTCTTTCCCAGCTTGGCTATCAGCTCGTCGCAGATCTTGGTCAGCTCCTCAATCTCCTGGTTCTGGAAGGAAAGCGGACCTTGAGGACCCCTGCGGTGGCACAGATGGGGATAACACCCGGCTCCATCTGCCACCGAGACGGCGCGGGAAGGGGCGGCCGGCTCCCACGCCTGTCCCTGCGAAAGCCCCTCTGGGGGGGACTTTCCTCTGCGAGGACCCCGGGCCAAAAAACCCAAGGACCCCTCCAGCACCACGGGGATGCTCAGGGCAGCAAAACGGAAACGCAGAGCAAAGGCGGCGCAGCGAGGAGGGCGGGCGGGCGCCTTACCTTCTGCTGGAGGGCTCTCTCCAGGGACTCCACCTTCATCTGCTCCTTGCGCAGCCCCGCGTGCAGCGCCGCGCTCTCCGCTTTGGCCTTCGTGCGCACCTGGGCGATCTCCTCGTTGGCTCTGCGGTGGGGTTTGGGGAGAAGGGGATGGCGGTCACGTCGTCGGCGCAGGCAGGAACGCCGCGGCACAACGTTAGACCGCGCGGCACCGGCAGAGCCCAGCTCCTGCTTGCCCGTGAACCGTGCCCGCGAACCGTGAACCTCAGTTTCTCCATTAAAAATAAACTCAGCAGAGATCAGAGAATCCATTGCGGGACCGGTGCTGGCTGACTTACAGCCATTTCAAGTCCCTTGAGCCCGAGGCTGGAAAAGGCAGCTTTTCACATCAATAACCCTTCCGACCTCAGGAAAGCCAAAGGGAGAGGCGGCCCCCAAGGTCTGTAAGCACCCAGAAAGCCGCTCAGCACACCCAGCAATCTCGTGCATGACCTTACTTGTCTAATTTTTCCTCTGCGTGGACTTTCAGGGCCTGATACCGCTGCTCCTCCTGCTTGACCCGGGTCAAATAATCTTGAGCGCACTTCTTCAGCGCTTCTTCATTCTGCAAAAAAAAAAGTACATCCATCTGCACTGGGACTGAGCACAGAGACGTTCCTGCGATGGGACGGTATATCCCGTTCCGAGTGTGAAAGGAAAAGGCTTTAAACAGAAACAGCTTCTCCCTTATGCCGGAGCCCCTTTCAGAGCGTGGCAAAGCGGCGCGCAGCCGAGGCGGCGTTTCTCGGGGCACGGCCGCAGCTCTGCCCAGGGCACGATGCTCCGCTGCCGGCAGCTCAGCAGGAGCGCGCCGGGGAGGCGTGCGGGGAAGAGCCGGCTCCCCGGAGAGCCCGGCTGCCCGCACTGGCCTCCCCTGGCATTTGACTGACTCTGTGCTCCTTCATCAGAGAGCGGGCAGAGGAAAGCGGGCAGAGGAAAGCCGGTGCCAGCAGTCCCCCGAGCAAGGGCCGGGGCATCTGAAGCTGCACCGCGTGGGACCGGAGAGCCACGGGGCTGCAGCAGGGGACGAGGTGGGGGCAGCGCTGCACGGGAACGCCGCGTCCAGCGACCAGGGCGGCAGGGAGAGAGAGGGGACCAAGGTAAGGACCTTCTTAAAGCCTTCTAGGACGCCCTTCAGGTTCTCGTATCTCCTGAAGAGATCCGACAGGGACCTCTCCACCGAGTTTAGGTCTGCCAGAGCCTGGTCCTTTTCCATCGTGAGCTGCTGCAGGTTCTTCTGAGACGTCATGTTTGTCCTCTGCTCATCCTCTGTGACGGAGAATAAGCAGTGGGGACACAGCGGCTGAGCGGGGGCGGCGGGGGCAGCTACCTCCCTGCCCCGCACGCCCGGCCAGGCCACGGCACCTTACCTATCATCTGGGCAATGGTCTTCTCATACTCAGCCACGATTTTCCTAGGAGGAAAGGAGGAAAAAAGCAGGTAAGAGGCAGCCGTGTTTTGCAGCCACGTGTTTTGCAGCCCGGCTGCGGAGCCCCGGCTGTCGGCACTGCAATGCCCATCGCCGCTGCTCTACCCTAACGCCGCCCTCCAGCCGCGGCCGCCCGCACCAGCGCAGCTAATGGGGTTTATCCCTGCAACAAAGGAGCCGCAGGCTCAACACAGCACAAGCACAAAGAGAACACGTCTCCTAACACGTCCCACCCCAGCGATGCTGAGCCGTATCATCCCATTACGGCCCCGCTAACCCACCCCCATGGGGCAGCGCAGCACCGCGCCGCGCAGGCGAACGCGCGAGGAGAAGGCTCTTACCTCATCTCCAACACTTCCTGGCGGCTCTCTTCGTATTTCTTCTTCCACGCGTTCGCTTCGATCTCCTTTGTGATTATCTAGGTTGAGGCAAGCGCAGGACCCTTGGGACGCGCTCCGGGCCGTCTCCCCGGCTGCCCCACGCCTGCCACGCGCAGGGGATCGGACCCCCCCGGCACAGCAGAGCTGTCCCCACTCCCCCCGCAGCAGCCGCCGGGATGGGGCCCGGCGAGGGGTGGCCCCGGGGTGGGGGGACGGGGTCCCCGGCCGTTACCTCCTCTCTGATGAGCGTGAGCACAGCCGTCTTCTCGGATTCACTGAGGCAGATGCCGTCCAGGGGACTCTCGCTCCTGCTCACGCCGGTGACAGCCGCGGGGGGTTTGTCCATGGAGCACAGCCCGGGATTGCCCTGGGGGGAGTCGCCCGGCCGGGATGCCGCGTGGGTTTGCTTTTCACCCTGCTTCTCCTGCTTGGGGTGTTCTCCCTCTGTTCGGGCACCGAACCCCCCACCCGCACAGCCCGAGGGCTCAGCGCCCCGTATCAGACCCCCGGCAGAGCCCATATGGGGCTTTTGTGCACTTTGCGCCCAGTCCCCGGCCGGGAGCTGGGGCTGCGCCGGGGCAGCGGCATCCCAACGGGGAGACAGAGTAGGGGCCCATTTCAGCAGGAGGAGACCCAGCTCTGAGCAGAGATGTGCTCACACACGTCATCCCTTCGCTTTCCCCGTGGTTGGTTTTAACCTATCTCCAGCCCGGAGGATCTGTGAGCCACCCTCGGGGGGCTGCGAGGGTCCGGCTCGCCTGTCCCCATCCCCTCCGGGTCAGGTGGAGATGTCGCTGTAGCCAACGCCTCCCAATTGCTGCCCGCAGCCACAGGGACATTTTCTGGGCTTTGCTGATCGCCCCCAACGCACAAGGGCGACCGGGGGAGAGCAGGCTGCACCTCCCCGCCGAGCAGGGTCCGGCCGACCCCGCGCAGAGGCTGCCCCGGCTCCCTCCCCACGGGACACCCCCCTCACCCCACCGTGCCCGGCTCTCCCGGAGAGCTCCGAAATGGGACACGCTCACGCAGGGCTCCCGGCACCCTCCTGTCTCGGTTACGAGGGCCGAGGCGGTGGGACCCCCATCGCTCGCTGCGTTCTCCCCCCAGAGCCCCGCTCCTTCCCACCGGTGCTGCAGCCACCGGCACCAAACTGGGGGGAGAGCTCAGCCCTGCTCCCCAGCCCTGCCCGGATGCCGCCCCATCCCCTCCCTCGGGGGGTCCCGCAGCCTGAGAGGCCTCCAGCAAAGCATTCCTTCAAACTGAGGCTTATGCCGCCGCCTGTTCCTCCTTTTATCATCCCAGCCGGAGCGACAGCCCCGAGCAGCCATCTCCTTGGGAACCGGCTGCCAGGCCATAAATAGAGAAGTGCTTCGGAGGAGGCCGCCTGCTTTTGCTGTGTTTTGGAAACCAGAGCACTACAGCACTTCTCTCCCCCTCCTCCTCCTCCCCTGCGCTTTGACCGCTGCCCGGGTTCAAGCACAACCGAGCCCTTCACGGGCTCTCACTGCTCGGCTGCCCATAGCCGCGGGCAAGCGATGGCTGGGGGCAGAAGCCACCCCCGGGTGCAGGTTTGGGTCCGGGCAGCCTAACGCCGCGGGGCTCAGCCCTGTGGTTTTGGCAGCAGCTCCCCACAGCATCTCCCCAAAGCCGGTGCGCGCCTGAACACCTGCAGGTACCTGTGCCCACTGCCTGCCCCGGGGCAAACCCCCCCACGCTGTGGTTTCGGGATGACCCCGGCTCGTCCGCAGGCGCAGGGTCTGCCCACGCTCGCCCCAGCACCAAACAAAAGGTTCACTTTGCCTAATGTCCTTGTGGGGCTTAGCGCAGTTAAATCTGTCTCCGAGAAGCTAATTTTGCTGATGCTGCTAATCTCATTGTCATCTGCTTGCCACCTCGAGCAGCTTTGGTCAGGGGCGGCTAAGCTGGCACGGGGTCCCCCCCCGCAGCGGAGGGGTCTCGGGGGTGCTGCGATGGCTCCTCGGGGCACACCGGGGGTGTCCCCGTGCGGATGCGGCACTGCCGGGGTGCCAGGGCGCTGGCGGCTGCAGGGCCGGGGCTGCTTCCATGGATCCCCCGTCTCTGCTCTCGGCCGCCTTCCCGACGGCAGCGTCTGAGCATCCCTCGCAGAAGGCGCAGGCACCAACCGGCCGTCGGAGCCAGCCCTGGACTCCTCCACGGGAGACGCAGCCCCTGTCCCTTCCCCGGGACCTCCTCCGCCCTTTCACTGTCATTCGACCACTCCCAAACGCAGCGTTTGCTCCCGTTGCCCTCCCACGGCCGCAGCTCTGGCTCCTCACCGGCCCCGCTCCGGGCCCAGCACCTCTCCCTCCCACCCGCGCGCGGCAGCGCCCACCCGGGGAGAGCCGTTCCTCTGCCGGGAAATCACCACGACTTTTACCAAGTCCCTGCGTGGGCTTTTCAAGAATTTCAGCTGCCAAAGAAACCCATTTCTGAGAGGTTTTGGCAGCGCTTCGGGGATTAGCAGCAAGGTTTGCTGCAGCGTCCCCCCAGCCCTCTGCACGGCGGGGTGGGAGGATCAGCCTCCCGCAGCCCCGCACCACGCTGGCACCGCCGCTCAGCACCACACCGCCACCCTGAGCGTCCCTGCGGGCGAGGGAGGAGGAAGCAAGAGGCACTCACAGGGAAGATGCCCGGCCCATCCTTTTCCATCTGCTTGGAGATCTCCTTTTCAAAGCCTAAAGACAAGGAAATACAACCTCTTACCTATGGGGAACAAGACCCTGGCGGCACGTGCAGATTTGCTGGGATGCAGAGGGGAACCCCTGAGGCTCTGCATCCCTCGAGCTTCCCCTCCCAAAAGGCTTCTTTGCCCCCAGCTCCTGCCCCTGCAGGGAGGACGCATCCTGCATCCCTGTCCCCTGGCTTCCACCCTTGCAGGGAGATGACGTCCTGCACCCCCGTCCCAGCTCCTGCCCTTGCGGGGAGGACGCATCCTGCATCCCTGCCAGCCTCCCCTCCTGCACTCCCTGACTGGAAACCAACACTCCCCTCTGGTGGCAGTTCAGCCCCGTGCCCGTGTCCCCGCAGCTGCCACCCACACCAGCCACCGCCGGGGACCGCGGGGGCGGCGAGGAGGAGGAATGACGATGCGCGGGACATTTTGCTCTTTGCTGGCCCTGGGGGGAAGCCCGCCTCCTCGGGCCACTGGCAATACTGGGACCTCAGCCCGCGCCAGTGCCCTCCAAAGGAGCCGCCACACGGCCCCTGCTGTTCTTAACGGCAGCGGAGAGAAAAGCCGTCTCCTCCGGTCTGCAGCGCGCGGGACACCCTGCCACCTCCCATCGCGTGGGAGATAATTTATGAACCTCCCTCGAACAGCTGCGGACGTGACCGGCTATTCATATGTCTACTGGGCAAAGAGCAAAAGTATTGCTAGAGCCCAGCTGGGAAAGGAAGGAGGCAACGTAACGCTCGCGAGTGCAGGTTTCCTCGTGTTTCCCCCCATTTCCCCCTGCGCCCTGGTCAGCGGCTGCTTGCCACAGCTCCCGGCACCGTCCCCGCAGCCGGCGCTGAGCCGCGCGCCCTGCCTGGCCCTCCGAGACCAGCAGCGATACATAAAACCTCCCAGCCTCTCTGCTGACGATCAGATTTTTCCTCCCTCGAGAGACAAAGGGCTGTTTTCCTCTGCCGAGAGCCTGCAGCTCTGCACGGCTTTCCCGAGAAATGACTAATGGGCGCCCGCACGGGGGAGAGCTGCAGCCTCCCGTGCGGCGATCTCTCCTGCTCCCACCTATGACTCTCCTATTGATTAAATGTCACGTTGCCTGGCTTTTAATTATTTTTTAATGGGTTGGTCAGAGAGGCTAATTACATAGGAGACGGACAGCAGAATGCCACCAGGAGGTCTTCTGTAGTGACACGGAGACCTCCATCAACCACAGCCCTTGCGCTGGGACACGGCGCCCCGGCAGCTCTGCGGCACAGGCTTCGTGCCGGGCTCCCCACGGCCCGGCAGGCAGGGCGCGCACCGGGAGCATCCCGGCTGCAGGGCAGGCGACTGCTCGCCTCGCTTCGCCGGTAGACACTGGTTTTGGGAGGGCACTGGCAGCACGGCCACAGGGGAGTGTGCACCGCGGGCTGGAGCATCGCCGGCCCGAGCCACGTCCTCCCGCAGCGCCACGGGGAGAGGGCTCTGTACTGAGAGAGTCTAAAGACAGCCTGTACCGTGAGTTTTCCATAATGGAAATAGTGCAGATAAGCAACAGGAGGTTTCATTATAACTTGCGGCAGCCTTTAGCCCTCTCAGTGTAAATAAACGGCGATGAAGCTGCGTTGCCTCAACAGCAGCACTTCATTGCCAGAGGCTGTGGAGACTGCCTGGGTGCACGCACGGTGCGTTTCCAGAGCCAGGGCACGGGGACGCTCCCTACCTGCCTCTGTGCCATGCTTCGCCGCCGGCACGGGAACGTTTGAGCACTCGAAGTACTCCAGGTCATCTTCTGGCTCGCCCTTCCTCTCCAGCCCGGCCGGTTTCTGCGCGGAGGTGGTGGAGGCCAACTTCTCCTCATCAGTGGCGTGTCCATCCCGATTTGCAATATCTGGGATTTCTGAGATCAACGCTCCTTCATCCTGCGGGATCAAGGCATGCGGTTAAGCAGGACTGAGCTAATCCGCGGGGATCAGGCAACCAGGCTGCCCGGGCAGCCCGTGGAAGGCACGGGAGGCTCAGCATGGCACCCACCCGCTAGCTGCGCCCCACCAGCTCCGCGGCGGGTTTTGGCAGGAGGCAGCACACGGTGGCGGGGACAGAAGTGATTAACAAGCAAAATCCATTAACGTGACCGCAGGGCTCGGTCTTTGCCCTGGCCCACGCTGGGGACAGGGCTGAGGTAGCGCACACACATGGTCCCTAACGAACGCCGTGGAAAACAGAGAGGGTTCTACTGGCCAGGAACCCCCCAAGGGACAGGCTCCCCCCGGGGTGAGCACCGAGCACAGCTCTCCTCCATCCCTTCCCACGGGGCAGGCGTTCTCCCCGCGGCGGGAGCTGCTGCTTGCAGGGAACCCGCCCTTCGGTGGCATCCTGCGCCCCGCCGGCCCCGCTCGCCCCACACCGCCCCCCGAGCATCCCGCGCCCCGCTCGCCCCACACCGCCCCCTGAGCATCCCGCGCCCCGCTCGCCCCACACCGCCCCCTGAGCATCCCGCGCCCCGCCAGCACCTCCCGGGCTCGGAGCCCACGTACCTGAGCGCAAACGTCCAGGACGAGGGACTGCGTCTCGTACTGCTTCACCTTGCAGCCGCTCCTGCGGGGGAGAGAGAAGCGGGGGGCTGAGGCGGGGGCTGCGGGGGCGGCGCGGGGAGCAGGCGGGGGCGCGTGCGAGACAGCCCAAGCAGGGGGAGGCAGCCCCAGCGCTAGCATTGCACCCGGCCGCGGGCCAGCCACCCCACTCACCAGTGAAATATCGAGGCAGAGCAAGTTCTGGAACGGACAGGAGGCACAAGCAAACAAAACGCACGACCGCAAAGCCGTTGGGTTTGTCTTTGAGGTGTTTATTCCTGTCGGAGGTAAGGATGGGAGAAAGGACCCCGAGGCGCTGACGGCGAGAGAGAGAATGGAGCCGGCAAAGAAAGATCTCCCCCGCTGCACCCTCGCCCTGCGCGTCCGGCGCGACGGCATGCCGAGGTCTGAGCGCCCGTTGATTTTCTGCAGGAGGAACCATTTCCAGGCCGCCTCGTGCCCTGTCCCTGCCGCTGGAGGTTTGTCTGGGACATCACTGGCACTGACGGGATGTTTGTGGACAAGAGTTCTGATGGGGGCCGCCTAGGGTCCCATCCGCGTGCCAAACTGTTATGGATTTACACACGCCGGCTACCATAACAGGTACCGACACTAGGATGCCGCAGGAAATGCAAAGTCTGAGCGAAGGCCTCCAATTCCTCTTCTACTGGTTCGCAGGTAACAGCTCGAGCTGGGTGCCTCCAGAGAGGCATCCACGCGTCTCCCACGTGAGTCAGCCCCGGTAGTGCCTCGAAGGCTCCCTCCGCCAGACGCAACCGCTGTCCCAAGGAGAAGGGCCTTGCGGATGGGAGAAGGTTTCGCCGCGTTGCTCTTGCAGGTGGTCCCGCGGCTGGACGCCCCCCAGCGAGGCCGCTCTCCCCGGGGATTTGTCCTGTGCTCCTCGAAAGGCCCCGCTGCGGCACGTGGCTGCGCAGGACTGCGGGCACAGCCGCATCCCGACACACCGCGCACCGGCGCCTTCCGTCGGCGCGAGGCAGCGGGCGGACGGTTGTGGACCAGCCCCAGCAGCGCTGCCTCCACGGCACCAAAGCCCGCGGGGGGCTGAGGGGGGTCAGCGACGCGACGACGCTCATCCCGGCGCTCGTCCCTGGCACACAAAGGAGAGCACGAGCTCTCCTCCCGCACCTCACCGCCCTCTCCCTGCGCGTTTACCCGTCTCCCCCGGCTCGCTGCCGTGCCCCAACCCCCCCAGAAGACAGATATTGGCTACGCCAACGGGTGACAGCCACTGCGGCTACGTGGGGAGGGATCTCCACCTCCGGACTCGGTGCTCCGCGCTGCGGGGACACGGGCAGAGCTCGAGCAGGTTTGCAGTGAGCCGCACCGAGGTCTGGAGACCCCCCCCCCCCGCTCGCCCCCGCCACCCCGGACCCCGCACGCGTGCCCCAGCGCAGCACGACGAGCGCCGTGGCACGGCACGCGGAAATGCTCTTTGCACGCTGACGTGCACACCTGGGTCAGACTGGAAAATCGCTCTGGACTGTTTTTCTCCATCACGCCCTGACGTGAGCAGCTGAACTGCAGCTCACCGCGTCCTGACCCAGCCCTCTGCTCCGCACCGTCCCCCGGGGATGGTGTTACCGCACCATCCGGTACCTGGTTTGACCTCCCCCCCGACACCCCGGTGGCAGCTCTGTAACTCCCGGGGATGGGGAAACGGGCAGAGGACAGCCGAGGCGGCGGCGCCGGCTCTGCCCCACGGCCGGGACGCACACAGCCGCCCGCGCACGGGCTGCCAGCGTCTGCAGCTGGATAAACCCAAATGCGGGCAGCGCTGCCGGCGTGCCGGCCTGACCTGTGGGGGCACCCACCGGGCTGTGGGTCCCGCCGTAGAGGCGGATGCCCGCTGTTCAACACCGCGCTGTAAGAAGGCGGATCAGTTCTCGGCCGGGACGCAGATGCCGGCGCTTGAGCCCAACTCTAATTCTCTGCCTGCATATGGCGGGCGGCACTAAGCGGACAAGACGGGCATGGGGACGGATGACTTCAGATCAGGAACTAAGCCCAGCACGCTCCTTCCTCCGACCCCCCTCGCACGAGAGCAGAGCCCAGCGGCTCCGGGGGGGCTGACAAGCTGCGAGACACGCTGAGCATCGCCAGGACACTAAATGGGGTACCCCCGGTCCCTCCTGCGTGCCCCCCCGCAGGACGGAAGCGCAGGGCAGCAGCAGCCCCCAGGGTGGGGGACAGCACGGGGCACTCGATATTTCACTGGTGTCCCACCGCGGGGCTGCTCACGCCGTGGGCACAGCACGGCCCCGCTGCAGCGGCGCAGGTCGGCGAAGGAAGGCTGCTGTGCTCCGGCCGTGCTGTCTAACCCGCCCGGGATGTGGCAGACCAGCTCCGCCGCCCCCGCTCTGCGCACGGCAGGGATGCTGCGGGGGGGCCGCAGGCAAATCAGCTCTGGCAGCCACCAAAGCTCTAAGGAGAGCCCCGTTTGGAGCCGGCAGTGAGGGCAAAGCTCCCCTGAGACTGCCACATCCCGGAGCCAGCGGAGACACCCCCCCAAACCCCTCACCTCCCAGCTGATGCTTCCCCCCCCCAGCCCTCTACAGCAGCCCCCTCCCCGGTGGTTTGGCACGGAACGGGGCAAAAGGCACCCTCATCTGCAGGACTAAAATCTACCCGTCTTTGCAGGGACCCGGACTGCACCGGCGCCTGCACCCCTCCGCTAGCTGACGCACTGGTTTCGAGTGCTCGTGCATCATGGAAAGGCGTTGCGGGTCGGCATGCCGCGGGAGCAAGCACAGGGCACGCCGCGGGGCAGCTCTCCTCTCCTGCCGCGCGCCCCTCGCCGGGCCGAGCTGCCGCGGGGACCCGCCACACAACCAGACAGCGGAGAGCACAGTCAAAGGGCGAGAAGGAGCCCGCATGCCATGGGGATGAGTGGGGCCCGCACACACCCAGAGAGAGAGGACAAAAACCAGCGAAGGAGAAGAAGAGAGAAATACAGAAGAGAGTACTTACAACAGAAAACAGAGAAATTTCACTTGTTCGGTAGTCCTGATGCCCCAAAGCACGGACAGGGAGAGAGACAGACAGATGGAGAGAAGAGCAGCGTGTGAAAAGACCTGGATATGAACTCTCGTCTGGAGAAGCGCAGCGAGTTGCCCAGCTCTGTCTTTTTGGAAGGAACACACGGGCCAAAGGTGCTCTGATTCTGGGTCTGCTATTCGCGGCGGTGGGGTGAGACTCAACCGCAAATCCCACCGCCGGCGGGGCGAGCGCCCGGAGCAGCCCGTGCTGCGCCGAGGTGATGGGGAGGGAACCTAAACCCCCCCCGCTGCTTCCCCTCCCCGCCAGCTCCCGCTCGCCGCCGTCTCACACGGGGGCGCCGACTCTAAAGCAGTCCCTACCAACACTCCGCAAAATATTTCAGAGGAAAAGGTGCAACGCAAAACCCAGCAGGCAAACCTCAGGTTACCTGCTCTCTCTGTAGAAACCCACGCTGTGGTTCTCCCACCGGAGCCGCCGTTAGCAGAGCGACGGTTTGTTTCGCCTTTACTGCCAAACCAGCCACAAACTCCGCGCTCCTAAAATTTTCCCTCTTAAGCGGATTACCTGCTTAACCCTGCAATGGGTTCCAATTACCCGTGTTAAGCGCAATCACAAATTATAGCGGAAGGCCCCAAATCCGGCTGGGCAACGGTTCCCTCGTGCAATAGCCCCTCTGCTTCCCTCGCCCGCGGCGGGAGGGGAGATACCAGGCTGTCCTGGCCTGAGCAACACAGGACTCATTTCTCTTCTAAAGCCTGGGAAAACTGCTCTTTTAGAAGACTCCAGTGTCTGAACTGGTGAAAATATTGACTTTCTAGCCAGCTACGGTGTGTGGGTTTCAAGGTCTCGGTGTTTTCGAGCTCGCCAGGCGCGGGGGTGAGGAGGAGCGAGAGCCGGGCACCGGACCCAAGCTGCCAACGGGGTTAGTCCATACCAGGAACGGCACATTCCATAGAAATTAGAAAGTGTGCTGAGGAGTCCTCTCTCCCCCGTGACGGCTGCCGCCCTGAGAACTCCTCGCCCCGGTGCCGCAGCCCTGAGCCCGTCCCCTCCTCCCGCAGCCGCAGCGCTCGCAGGGTCCCACATGTGCTGTCGCTGCTGGGGGCGCACGGCTCCTACCGACAGAACGGGCTGAGTATGATCCGTGTGTATTTTGTATTGGTATTAGGATCAATACTGGTTCTTTAGTATTATTAATGTTAATTATTTAGCCTTATTCTATTAAATCTGTTTATATCTCAGCCCTCGGGTTTCCTTGCTTTTCCCTGATTCCCCTTCCCGGCTGGGGAGGGGTCACTGGGGGAGAGAATAATTGTCTGAACGACAATAAATTGTTGTGGGTTCCTCAAACCGTAACACGAGAAAACAGCAAGGTTTAGCCATCAAACCTGCTCCCAGAGGAGGACGTAGCGCTGTCCGCGTTCCCAGGAGGCACTGTGAAACGTCACCACGTACATGGGGGCTTTAAATAGCACAGTTCAGGAACCAAATATGCACTCGACGAGCTCCCTACCGCCCGTGCAGATGTGATAACCGCGACGAACAATCTGCCTGCTTAGCCTTTATTCTCTTCCCCTGTTATAAAAAACTCAGCGGCAGCTCACAAAACGTCCCGGCAGCCTCTGACTGCCCAGACCTGCACCCACAAGCGCCGGAAGACCCCCAGACCCCGGCGGGTGCTCGGCAAGCCCCGCAGGCTCAAGCCTCCGTTACAGGTTTGCTGCGACTCCTCGGCCCCACGAGCTGGTTTCCAAGGGGGGATCCTGCGACGCGGGTCCTGAGCCAGCCCTCCCCGCTCTGCCCGGGACCCGGAGCACCGCTCCGGCACACACATCCCTCTCCTCCCCCCGGCTCCCGAGCGACCGGCCTGCCCGGGACAAGGGGCGGATAAAACCGGGGCGGCAGCGGAACGTGAGGTGCACGTCGGTACTGCTCGGAAGGCACAGGGGCAGGACCACCATCACCATCGCCACCGCCGCTCCGCCCGCGCGCGGGGGACCCGAGGGGGCTGCCAGCCCCCCGGTGACCGCCCGCTCGGCACGGCGCGCACTGGCACTCACGTTATCAGGCGCGACCTGGGCTTCTTCGGGGAGTCTCTGCCTTTCACCAGGTCGTCCTGCACCTCCAGCGTCTGAGACTCGAGGATTTCGTTGAGGCTGTTATCGGCAGTGGGGCAGGAGTCGGCGGCGGTGCCGGCGAGGCTCTTGGTGGGCTTGAAGGGATCCACGGACTCAAAGTTATCGGGGTCGAACTGGTAAGAGCCCTTGGGGAGAACCGGCGAGTTCTGCAGCGGGTTGAGACCCGGGCTGTCCCAGAGCGCGGCACCCGGCCGGGGGGAGCCCCGGGGAGGCGGCGGCTCCGTGGGACCCCTCTCTGCATCCTCGGCTGATTTCTTGGGGGACTCTCGGTGTCTCTTCGGCGTCAGTTTGCTGGCCGGGATCCTGCTGCCCCTCCTGGGGGCAGCTCTCCTGCTCTCCGGGCTCTCTCGCCCCTCCGTACAATCGCCCTCGGGTTTCGGGACCTGCCCCTTGGGCTCCGAGGCCGGGTCCCCTCCCAGCTCACCGGGGCTGCCGCTGGGCTGGGGGAGGCGGCGCGGGGCTGCCGGGGGGGAGCTCTGCGGGCGGCAGCCCCCTGCCACAAAGGGGATTACACTCTCGTCGTACTGCTCGGGGTCGAACTGGTCGGACGCTTGGGGCACCGGCGTCTCCTCTGTGCTTTCTTCTGCCTCCCCGCCCAGCGAAGGTGGTTTCTCCTTCCCGCGCTGGCCCCGGCTGGGCGAGCACTCCCGGCCCAGAGCATCAGCCTTCGGCTCCACCAGCTCCGTGCCGGCGTCCGCCGCGTCCCCTCCCGACATGACGCGCTCCCGGGCGGCTCTGCCCGCATGGGGCACCGGGGCCGGCTCTGCAGCGGGCACGGCAGCGCAGCCAGCGCCAGCCCCGCTTCCCAGCGCAGCCGGGGGCCGGCTTGCAGCCGGCGGCTGTGTCAGGGACGAGTCTTCGGGGTCGGTTTCCCCTTTAGTATCCACGTTGGCTTTGGTGGCTCCGATGTCCGGTCGAGCCCCATCTTTGGGGTGCTTCCCAGGCGAGCTGTCCCGGCGGGCTTCCCCTACCAGCAGGTCACCATGGCCACGCGGCTCTGAAAAGATAAAAGGAGCCGGTTAAACCCCCGCCTGCTGCGCACCCCCTTCCAGAGGGGTTCCTCTCCCCTCCTCACGGCTGCTCCGGGGTCAGAGTTTACGGGCGATGCGCTGACCCAAAGCTCACCCTCCCCACCTGCCAGAACGACTGCGTGACCCCGGCTTCAAGCACTTGCTGTAAAACTTGAAGCCCGTGAACACAGCGGAGCAAACGTACATGAGCTGCACGCCGGGGTGGCGGCAGCGCCGGGGGGGCTGCAGAGCCCAGCGAGGCTCCCGAGGGCCAGACACCGCCGGGACCCACCACGGGGCGGCTGCTCCCAGCGCCGAAATACCCTCATCCCACCGGGAACGGCGGTGACGGGGCGTCACTGCTCACCTGGGCGGAGAGTTAGAAACTACCGAGAGGAATTCAGGGAACCGTGACATGAGAAAACACCATGAAACATGATGGAGCAGGCCCCGGGGCGAACGGGAATGGGATGCTGTGCTTGATGAACAAGTGCGTAACAGGCTGCAGGAGGGGACCTGGGGCTCAGCCAGCGGCGGGGGCAGGATGGATGCGCCCCAGGCAGAGGGCAGCTGCCCGATGCAAACTGCTCCCCAGGACTCGGCCACCGCACGCCGGGGGCGCGGGAGGGGGTTTGACAGCATCACTGCTCTCCCCCGGCACCCCAGCCCCCGCTCTCCTCCGGACCCTCAGCAGTCCCGACGGGCGCCCGATGCGGTCCCCGTGAGCTCCAGAGACGGCGGCCCCACGCGGGCGATGCTCTTGCTCACAAACCGTCGCTGCAACGCATCAACTCGAGGAGCCAAAGCGCCCGGAGAGCAAAAACCCTGCGTACATTTGGCGATGGGGCGGGAGGGAAGGGGGGCACAGGAGAGCAATGAGACCCCCAAACAGCAGTAAGACCCTCTGCTCAGCACTGCGCCTGCCCGCACCTTCCGTCCTGCCTGCACCTCTGCCTGCAGAAATCCTGCCGGCGCATTTATGCCAGGCTCAGCGCGCTGCTGTCGGAGTTCCTTAATCACAAATCCTGATCCATGACTTAATCACTATTACTCCAATCCCTTCCCCTAAATCCTTTTACTGTTTAATCTTTCCTTTGCTGTCAGAGGACGGGGAATCTCCTTATGTACCGCGGCACCCTGAAAGCTACACCCACCCCAGAGCCAGGACCTCGGCACAGGCGGGCGAAGGCACAAGAGGAAAGCACCCGCTGCCACCTCCGCCCAGCTCACCCGCAGCCCTTCTCCCGCGTCTCAGCCAGGGAGGATGGCGCAGACTCCCGGGATGAGGCAGAACGGGATGCTCGGGGGCTCGGCACCCGCCAGGGAGCGCGCAGGACCCGCAGCTCTCGCTGGCACCTCTCTGGGGAGACGCAAGGGCAAGGGCAGGACAAGACCAGTGCTCGCCCGAGGACTGAACCGGTTTGAGAAGCTGGCTGGGAGCAGCAGCACGGGTGATGTAGAGCTTGTGCCCGGGAACACTGCCGGTCCCCCCCCGGCTGCCGCCCTGCCTGGCGCACGGTGACAGCCGCGGCGGGGAGTCACCTCCAGCGCTGCCTCGCCTGCGGGAGGAGGTTTGGCCGGGGGATGCCAACGACGAGCTCCCGCAGCCCCACAGGCACCCGCAGCCCCGAGCGCGTCTCCCTGGGAAGGCGGTTCCTACGGCGCGGCATTGGCAACCCG
Source organism: Vanellus vanellus (assembly GCF_965231255.1). NCBI lineage: Eukaryota > Metazoa > Chordata > Aves > Charadriiformes > Charadriidae > Vanellus > Vanellus vanellus. The sequence continues at coordinate 655,174 of NC_138931.1, forward strand.
CTCACGTTCGGCGGTGGCCGAGCGAGTCGCAGGCCGGCAGGAGAAGAAAAGTGAATGGGGCGAATATCTGGTCCCTGGGCTAATCCAGGACACAGAGCCAGCAGCCCTGACTCAGCTGACGGCTCGCGGTTTGCATAATTGATCTCCGGGATGCTAAAAGCCATGGAAATGAATCAGGGGCTGTGTGCTGCCTGAGACTGCGAAAAAACTCCCTCCGACTGCAAAAAAGCTCCCTCCGAATAGACATTGCCTTGCTGCCCCAGAAAACGCATCAGTAAACACAAATCCAGTGGATACGTACTCGGAGTGCAGCCAGAAAACGCTCCGAGGCAGCGCCTGCCAGGCCTTCCCGTCATTAGGAACCAGGAGAACCTCCTCAACAGACCCCAAAGAAAACTTTATTACACTTGCCGTGATGCTCAGATGTTTTAAACCTCACCGAGACAGCCCTGAATAGAAGAACAGACTTCAAAGTCAGGGCAAAAGGCACCTTTTAAATGCATTTTACATTCCCACCGGAAGGTTTTGCAGCCGCCGTTCTCACAGACATAAGCCCATCCTGGTTTCCAACCCAAGCAATGAGTAATTACTTCTTGAATAACAAGCAGCCGGCACGCCAACCACCTCTCCCCGCCGTGGGTGTCTGCAGGGCGGGGAGGGAAGACGGGATGGTGCGCGTGACCATCGCTCGGAACAACCGTTTCTTCACAAAAATTAGAAGAACCGCCCGCCCAGGTCTTCCAGTTTTGTGATTCACTCGTTTTCTGCACCCGAGACAGCTCTGCTGCTCCGCTCCCCCCCCGCCTGCGGCACAGCCTGCCCGCTCAGCCAGTCCCGGAGGCTGAGGAACTGGAATATACTGGGAGACAGAAGGCGCGGGTAAGGGAATACCCAGGAGCTTGCCAGCAATTTTGGCAATCTTCTGAAGCAGGACCGTCCCTCCTGCAAGCTCTGGGGGGTTTTCCCCTTCGCTGGCTGCCAGACAGGTATTAATTAATGACCGGTGCCAGTCAAGCGCCACGCTCGGCGCTGCGGCCGAGCCACAGCCCAGGGGAACCCAGAGAGGAACGAGAGCTGAAGGGGTGGCAAGGAGCCTGCCCACCCCCACCCCGAGAACCCCATCCCTGCCCGCCCCGAACGCTCGCGCCATGCCCCACAGCCCTGATTTTGAAGCCCTGCTTGGGCTGAGCTATTCACCTCCCCGGGGGACCACAGCCTCGGGGGCTGAGGCCACCCCGGGACCGGGACGGGCTCGCGTTGGCCCCGGGACCGGGACGGGCTCGCGTTGGCACCGAGTCCGCTCCATACAGAGGACAAAGGCAGGCAAAGCCACGAGGTCAATTAATTCTCCGGAGAGCGCTGCCAGGGGGACGAGTGCGATGGTTGGTGGGGCAGAGCATCGCCACAGGGACCCGCCGGGACCAGGGGTGCTCCCAGGGCAGCATCCTGCGCTTCAGCTGCCTCCCGCGGGGATGGAGAGAAGGAGAACCGCCCCCTCCTCCCTGTAAAGCACTCCCAAATGCGATGGCGTCCCCGGCAAACCCCCCCCGCACGGGTCCCCCTGCCCAGCACGGGCTGGGGGGAGGACAGCCTGGCCCCAACCCCCCCGCCCCAGCAGTTCCTCCCCCTCTGCGTTTCCTCTGCCTCCAACGCAGCCTCCCATCAGCTGCCAAACCCCCAGAGCGCGCGTTCCTGCAGGAACAATCCCACAGGATGCAGAAACCAGTGACCCGAAGAACCTCCAGGCGCTCGGGAAGAGCCCGGGTCGGCCCCCCCATCCGTCCCCCCCCGCTGCCCGGCTCCGCTGGGCACGAGCATCGCGACAACCGCGGTGCAGCACTGCCCGTTCCCCGCGGAGCCCTCCCAACCCCGGTGAGCCGCGTGCGGCTCTCCCTGTCCCCCCCGGCCTCCGCATGCAGTTACATCCCGCGGCGAGCCCGGCTCCCCGCCACCCCCGCGCAGTCACGTTGGAGAGCCGCCGCGCTGGCCTGGCGCACGCTCCCTCCGCTCACGTCTCCTGCCAGGGAAAGCAGCCTGTGCCTCCCCAGCCCAGCGCCCCCGCCAGCCCTCTCGCTGCCCCCACCCTCCTCTGGGGGACGAAACTGTGCCGCGTGCCCCATGGCACCCCAGCAGGCTGGGAGCCGGGCTGCCGCACATGCTGACCCACCGTGCCGGCCATCCCCCTCCGACCAGCTCTCCCCCTCCGACCGGCTCTTCCCGCAGGCGTCCCAGCGGATGCCTCTCGGCAGCATCCCGAAAAGGTGACCCCGAGCTCTCCCGCTGCACCTCTGGCGCTGTGCCCTGCAGGTGGGGACAGTTTAGCCCCGGCATGAGGAGACGCTGCTGCCAGCAGCAAGGCGTGCTCGGCGACTCCAGGATGCATCCCAAACGCAAACCCAATAAAAGGCACCCGGCATCCCTGAAACCAGCAGTTGTACCGGCTGCGCACGGCGGGCAAACCTGCTTCTGGCGCGGCCGGCGTGCACGGAGGGGACATTACAAAGTAAAAATGGAGATTTTATACTCGACAAAGAAAAATGTACAGAAAGGACAGTCTGGCACCGCAGTAATAGGCACTTTGTGCGTGTGCATTATAATCGTTGCACTTGTCTTCCTTAGGCTGGAATTAAACACAAACACCGACGAACTAAACAGCTTTCCTGCGCGCCATCCCTGGCTCCCTTAACCGGATCAGCACAACTTGGCAGCGGCAGCGCCGCGACGCAAAGGCTCCGCGCCCCTTTCATCCCACGTACAGCAACCGAGCGGAGCGGCAATGATCCTCCGCGCAGCCCTGAATGCCAAACGCCGGCGAGAACAACCCCTCCACTATCTGCAGCTCTGGTTCGGCTCACGCTTTGTGCGCAGCCCGAGTCACGCACTTCTCCCCTCCCGCCTCGCTGGCACACGCGGCCCCAGCACAGGATATCTGGCCGGTGCTTTCAGCCCAGGCTTACGTAGCTAACGACTTTTTTCCTCTTTTGGCTTTCCGCTTTTGTTTCACAGACGTTGATCTATTTTTAAATCTATTCTGTTAAGAATTAGCATACCGGCAAACGATGCTGCCGCTAACGCACCGGAAAACACGTGCCCCGCATCAGGGCAGCAGCAGTGGAAGCCGATGAGTCCGCTCCCATCGCTGACGGGTCCGCATTTGTTGGCTCTGCTCATTTCCTTGCACAGAATATCGCCTGCTGGCAGACCACTGAAGGTAACTTCAGCCAGAACGGGACAGGACGACAGCCCCCACCGCCCGAGACAGCGCGGGGAAAACCGCTTGAGCCATCCTGAGTGGGCACAAAGCCTCGCGGCGGCCCCCTCCCCGGGGCCGGGGGACCCGCGGAATTTTTGCCCCCGAGAACAGGGTTCAATGCGCGCAGAGCAGCCGGCCCCCGCGCCACAGCTTCTGCCTTACCAGTTTCCCAACCCCACCTATTGCCAAGCAGGGTGAGAGCGCAGCGGTAAGACAGACGGGCGTCTGTTCCCGCCGGTCCCCCCTGGCCTGGGAGAGGCTCTGCCCGGCGCCGGCCCTGCCCGCGGGTCTGGGCTCGTCCGGCCGCCCGGCGCGCACTGCCCCGGCCGCACACGGGCATCGGCGGCGCCTCTCCGCGCACGCACAGCTCGGCGGTTTGAGCGGTGACGAGCAGCCATTACGCTGGATCGCCTCCTCACCGCCGCAGCCACCGCTGCTGCTCCTGAGCCGCAGCCAAGGCAGCAGGGCACACGCTGCCGCCGAACGGCATCGCGAGCACGAGGGCTTAACGCAGAGATGGCCGACGGCAGGGCGATTTAACGCCCCGGGATGCCTTCTGCGCACCGCAAACCCTCAGCTGCACCGGGCAATCCCTTCCCTCCACCATTTCAGAGACGCTGCAGAGCCGCGCTGGGAGCGGCGGGCAGGGAAGGGATGGAGCTGGGCGCAGCGGCACCGCGGGTTTGGCCCGGCTGTCTCCAACACCCCGCTCTCCACCAGCCGGCACGGGAAAAACAGCTTTTGCCGGAGATCATCCCCTCGACAACACTGCGAGCTTTGTGCGCGGGACGCCGGGAGCTGCCGGCTCCCTCGCTGCTGTGCCGGGCTGACCCCGAGGAACTGCCCGTCCCAGGACACGGGGGCACAGGCGCACTTTAGGGACGGTGACTTCCCGGGGTCTGACTTTGGGGACGGTGACTTCCCTGAGCAACAGCTTCGGCAGAAATGATCCTCGTACCTGCTAGGAAAGCCTTTATCTCCCCTCTCCCCCTCCCCAGACATTATCCCCCAAAGTAAAGATGCCTCTATCATCCCTTCTTACACGGGAAGGATTATTCCAAGAGCGGCGATTATCGGAAGCGCAAACAAAGCGCTCTCCCCATCAAGGCAAACAAACCTGTGTTTTCCATGGGGAGACATGGGCACATCACAACATCCCGACAGCGAAACACCACTGCAGGAGACGGAGAGCCACAGCACCCTGTTACTGCCAGGGTCACGCTGTGCTGGGGCTCCTGCGCAGGGAGGACCCGGGGTCTGGGTCAAGCCGGCACGCTCCGAAGCCCAGCGGAGCAGTGCCCTGCCAGCCGGCGGTCACGAGCATTCAAGAATCATAGAACGGTTTGGGTTGGAAGGCACCTTTAGAGCCCACCCAGTCTGACCCACCGCCCTGGGCAGGGACATCTCCAACCAGACCAGGCTGCTCAGAGCCCCGTCCAGCCTGGCCTGGGATGTTCCCAGGGATGGGGCAGCCTCACCACCCGCAGCGTAAAGAAATTCTTCCTTATATCTAGTCTAAACCTTCCCTCTTTTAGTTTGAAGCCATTACCCCTATCACAGCAGGCCTGATAAAAAGTTTGTCCCCGCCTTTCCCGTAGGGCCCCTTTGAGTACCGAAAGGCAAAGAAAAGCACACGCTCGCAAGTCCCGTAGCAGGGCCCTGCGGCGAGAGCGGCGGTCGGGCAAGAGAAGGCAGAGGATGCTCAGGATGGCCCATCCAGGACCCGCCGGCCCCCCACGTGCTGCCCCGCGCCCCGCAGAGGCCATCCTCCTGCCGACAGCCCCGGGGGCTCCCAGTCGCCCTGACACTGCCCAGTCACCCCCCTCTGCTGAGAGGGCAGATGGAAGGGGAGGTCTCCTCCTGCCCCCGCCCCGATAACCTCCAGCCGCTGTTGCAGAGGTGCCGGAGCTTCAAAGCCTCCTCCTGGCAGCACGAAAACAGACATAAACACCACGCTGGGCCACAGACACCGACCGCGATTGCCCCTGGAGGGGAGGGCAGGACGGCAGGGGGGAGCTGGTCCCCGAAAGGCCAAGGGTTAACGGGGAGACGCGCTCAGAGAGCGGCAGCGGTGTGAGACGCAAGGACAACCCAGCAACAGCACGGGACCTGCCGGCAAGGAAACCCCCTGTGTTTTCAGCAGATCCTTCGCAATTTCTCCAGAAAAGGGGTTTAGCAGCATCGCGCTTTTGCATCTTTAACAGCAGCTACACAGCGCAGACACCCGGCCGCTAACGCCAGGGAAGAGACCCGTGCAATGAAACCTCCACCACCGACCGCCCTGGGCAGGACACAAACCCAGCACCGCGTCAGCTCCTGTGCCAGAGCCAAGGGCGCACGGGGCACGTGTGGGGCAGCCCCCACCAGCCCGCAGCCCGCTCTCCGCCGCGCGGGGAGGCAGCCCCGAGCCCTGCACGCTCTGCGGGGGAAGTGGCAGAGGGCAGTTTAACCGACAAAATGACTCAACCAACAACATCTCGGTTCCTCTCAGCCAATCCATCACAGCCATCCCCGGGCGCAGCCTCTGCATCCCTCGGCAGCGCGCAGACCCCGGGCAGACCCCCGGCCGGGCTCGGGGACAGCAGGAGGCTGCAACCGGTGGCTGCAAAACAGCACAGCGACAATTTTGCAGTCGTGTAGGCACGAGCCAAGGAAGGCAAATTGACTCTTCCGAGCCTGCAGCGCAGCCCCCTCCCGCCGAATTGATTCCATAAAAATCAACGTTTCGCCCAAGTGAGAGAACAGCCCTCAGCACGGCGCGCAGCCCCGAGCGCTGGCATTTGAACCATCCAGGCCATTAACCACAAAAAATGTGGCAGGCATTATTCAAAACTCACAGCTTCTCCTCCTTGACCCCACCCTGATTTTCCGCATTCGGAGCAGACAGCCAAAAAGCAGAAGGTGCACGCGGGCTCTTTACCTTGGGTCCCGGCCTCGGGCTCCGGCGATCCCGGGGGCGGCTCGCAGAACTCCTTTAGTGGCGAGCAGGTCGGCGTTTCTGCTTCAGGGGTCTCAAAATTACCTTCGGAGTCCGAGCTGCCGAGGGGGGGGAAAAGAGTGAGGAATTACCGCTTTCAAGGCTAGCTCTGACATCCTCCACACTGCCTACACATCCAGCCAGAGCGGCTCCCGGGCCGGCCGGCCGTGGGCATCCCGCGGCGGCCGCTCTCTCCTGTCCAGCGGGACACGCTAGCAAACGGAAAAGGGAGAGCAGGTGAAACATCATCCCGAGCATCCCCCTGCGCGCCCCCGGCCCTCCTCTCCGCCGAGCCTCCGGGACGCTTCTCTCAGGTCTCTCCCGGGCTGGCCGAACATCCACCGCGGACCTCCACGGAGGCGGCGGCCCCGCCGGCACCTTCCCCCGCCGCACCGGGAAGGGGGGGGGGGGTGGGCTGCGGCGGAGCACGCGTGGGCACCCAGCCGGGATGCTGCCGCCTCGCCGGCATCTTCCCGGGCAGCGGCGCGCTGCTCCGCCGGGCGGCCCCACCACCGGGGGGGGCTCGACTGACACCCCCCCCACACACACACACACCACCATCAAACACCCCCCGGCCCCGGTGCGGACCCCCCCGGGCAGCCAAGCTGACGGCGGGCAGCGAGCGGGCAGCGAGCGGGCAGCGGGGGGGGTGGGGGGGGCAGCATGCGTGGCCGTCCCCGCGCGGGTCCCCGCGGCCGTGGGGGCGGCGGGTCGGGGCAGGGGGAAGGACGGGGCCGCGGGTGACTTGCCTGAAGCCCAGGGCCGTGCCCTCCGCCGCCGCGTCCTCCGCCGCCGCCGCCGCCCCGCCGTCCTCCCCCTCGGGGCCGCCCCCTCCCCGCACCGCCGACCATGTCCACCGGGCCCACTGCACCGGCGAGAGGATCTGCCAGGCGCTGAACGCCATCGGCCCGCCGGAGCCCCGCTCCGCTCCGCTCCGCTCCCCGCCGGGCTCACTGCGGCCGCGCCGCCCCCGCCGCCGCCGAAGGGCCTCCCCCGCACCGTACGACTCGCGGCACCGAGAGCGCCCGCCCCCGCCGCCGCCCCCCCCCCGGCGCCGCCCGCCCCGGAGGGCCCGGCCCGAGGGAGCCCCCCCGCCGGTGCTGCGGGGGGGGATGCGGGGGGGGGGATGATGCGGGGCAGCCCCGCCGAAGCCCCCGACCCGCCCGGGGGGGGCGGTGAGAGGCTGCCGGGCCCCTCCTTCCCTCGCTCCCCCCTCCCTCGCTCCCCCCTCCCTCGCTCCCCTCCCTTCCCACGCAAACGCTCAAATCCGCCCGTTTCTGCCCAAACCGCGGCACCCCCCGCGCGGGAGCGTGCGCACCGCTCCCGGCGCCGCGCCAGCCCCGAATCCACCGTCACCCCCCCACCCCGGGGATGCTGCGCTGTGCCCCCCCACCCCGGAGGACCCCCCCACGCCGGAGGACACCCATCCCCCCCCCCGCAAGAAGGCAGTGGCTGTGAAACCAGATCCCCCCCCCCCCTCCGCCACCCCCGATTTATCCCGCATTTATCGGGGCTGCACCTGCGCCGCAGCACAGCCGGCGGGACGCGCATTCCAGACCCCCCCGGCTCGCTGGGCGCAGGGCGAGCGGCCCCCAGGGCTCGGGGCAGGGGGGCTGCGCGTCGCTCCGGGGAGTCAGCCGCAGAGGCGGAGGGGCAGAGGGCAGGGAAACACCTGCCCCTTCCATTTTCCCAGGAAACGCCGATTCCAGCAGCCCCGGCCGATGCTATGTCCTTCCGTGGCAGCAAGTTTATTTATTTATTAAACTATTGTTGTTTAAAAATAACAGCCATCAGTCCCTGCAGAAATAACCACTGCCAGGCTGGCCCCCCTCGGGAATATTCCCCCTAACGAGGGCTCCTGCTCCCAAACTCATTACCTCCCGCACTCTTGCTGGAGAGAGGAGGGTAACGTTACCGATGCCGTGCAGCGCACGAAGCGCTGCGAGGAATGTCCGGATCTGTTATGGGCAGCGGCGTTACCGGCTCTGGACAGTTGCTGCCGCAGCTCCCGCAGCTCCCCAGAGCCCCGGGCTGGCTCTGCCTGCGGCCGGTCCCAGGCACGACCTGGGAAAGGGCCGGCAACTGCCCTGCTGCTAAACCAGCCCGGCCCATCGTGAAGGAGTGCTGTTGGCCCTCAGCAACCACCCGAAGCGCTCACGTGGCAGGCCGAGACCACAGCCCGATGCTTTCCAGTGAATCATCAGCCAGCTCCGAGCGCAGGAATGCCTTCGCATGGGCAGAGAGGCCTCTGGGTCAGAGCAGACCCGTCCATCTGGTCTGGCTACCTCTAACACCAGCCTCTATCAGACACTTCAAAGGGCTCATTCCTCACTGCGGAGCATCTCAAATAACCTCCCTACAGGGATCCTTTCTTCCAAGCTTCCATCTGTTGGTGTCCTTATTAAATATATGTGTCATCGCTGCACGCTCTTACTGTCTGGCCTCTGTCAAAGAAAATCTCTTATCCCCTTATACAACGTTTCAGACTTCCCCAAAGATACCTCCGGTTCAGCGAGAGCAAAGGTGCTGCCGGTTCCCACCGCAGGTCGGGGCAGAGGCAGCTCACCCGTCCGGACCCTGGGGTAACACCCCGGGCACAGCGCTGCCCTCCACACCTCCAGGGGCCGGGGGACAAGGACCCTGCAAACCTGCCTGCTGCCGGAGAGAGGACATCGAGCACGAGGAGGCTAAGTGACGCTTCTCAACGCTTAGCCAAAAACCAAGAGGCTGAAGCAAAAGCAGAACCTCAACATCCTGTCGCCTACGTCTGCTGCGAGCAGAGACGAGCAGAGCTACTTCCCACCATCTGAAGCGGCAGAGCTGATTTCTGCAGATGAATTTTACATAAGGACATCTTCAGTGTGTGTCATGGCGTGAGCCGCTCTGCAGCACCGCTCGCTGCAGCCTGAACTCCTCCTCCTCCCTCTCCCCCTTCCCGCCAGCCACTGCCCGAATCTGCGCTGACCCAGGAGAGCGACGGCATCGCTGCCTTTCAAATCGGCTGATGGCCACCGGGGCTCTGCCAGGGACCACACAGAGATAACAGAAACGCGAGTGATGCGGGCGCAGCATCTGGCGCGGGTGGCAGCGGCAGAGCGAGCCGCCACTGCTGCAGCGGGGAAGGAGCTGCACTGGGCGAAGAACAGGGTTCAGACTGTCTTCTACAGCCCCCCCCCCCTTGTTGGGCGAGGGAACTGGGGCACATGAGCAGAGGAAATCAGCAGCATCCTTCCATTGTGAAGGCTGCACACGCACGCACTGCGCCCAGAGAGGACCCCCCGCTCCCAGCCACCGCCCGGGGGAAGGAGAGGACGGGATCAGCAGGACCAGCACCGGCGCCGGCTGTGGAGCTCCTGACCTGCAGGGCCCTGGGGCAGGAAGATACCAGAGCGGTGCAGAGCAGAGCCTGCTTCCACTTGCTGTTTACGATGAGCGATTAAGAAAATGCCTCGAGTGGCATTTTCCAGCTTGGCACCCAACCCAGCTTGGCAGCAACGCTGGCTGCAAATCAAACACCGAGGAGATAACCTGACTTTGTCAGTCACACCGGTGGCTCTGGCTGCCAAACGCCGCTTGGCACAGTCAGCAGACACATTTCTGCAGAGCAGAGAGGATGCTGACCTGCTCAAAAAAAGACCTGCCAGCAGTTTCCGTCCGCGTGGTGAGCTGCAGCCTGCACACGCAGCAGCTGGACGGGCTGTCCTCTGCACGGCTGTCACCTCCCGACCCGGCCCAGGACTTCGCTGTGCCACGCACTGCACAAACACAGCGCGGGGACAGGCAGCGATGCACAGCCCATGCATGGATGTACAGCCCACATATGGATGTACAGCCTATGTACTGATGTACAGCCTATGTACTGATGCACAGCCTACATATGGATGTACAGCCCATCGATGCACAGCCTACGTATCGATGCACAGCCTGTGCATGGGTGTACAGCCCATCAGTGCACTGCCTCGCACCACCCTGCCCGACCTCTCCGGGTTGGGGTCCGTAAAAGGGCTGCTCTGCGGGCGCAGGAGGTGAGGTTGATATGGCAGCACAGTGGTCCCCAGCCCCATGGGGCTCTAACCACGGGCACCCAGCCCTGCTTAGTATGTATTTTTCTTGGCTCTGCCTTTTTTCAAACAAACACTGTGGGTCAGGTAAGTAACATCCCCCATCAGCTCTGTGAGCACGCGGGCGGCAGATACCCCCAGAATCACAGAATCACAGACTGGTTTGGGTTGGGAGGGACCTTGAAGACCACCCAGTGCCACCCCCTGCCCCGGGCAGGGCCACCTCCCCCCAGCCCAGGGTGCTCCCAGCCCCGTCCAACCCGGCCTTGAACCCCTCCAGGGATGGGGCAGCCACAGCTCCTCGGGGCACCCTGCGCCGGGGGCTCACCGCCCTCACAGGGAAGAATTTCTTCCTAAGGGAAGGGATCGCTTGGGCTCTTGCAGCCCTTTCCCTGCACATCACTGGTCCGGCTGGCTCTGGCCAAGGGCTGTCCTAGTTGCTCCAGGAAGGAGAGCCGGGAGCAGGCAGCACAGCGCAGCGTCTCTGGCAGCGGCAGCACTGAATGACCTCGAAACCGCCCACAACTCGCACGTGGCTTTGGCTTTCCAGGGAAGGGGGCGAGCAGCAGCGCTCTGCCTCAGAGAAACAGGTGGAGCCCCAAAGATTTTGGGGCTGGAAGAGCTCTGGCGTCACAGCGGCTGCAAAATGTGCAAAACCTCGCTGACACTTCTGGTGCCGATCCCCGCGGGAAGCCAGCTGCACGCAGGGATAACAGCTCTGCATCCAGACGGACCGTCCCTTATTTCATGCCGGGATGAACTCGCTGCTGGCTGGCAGCAGCGCTCTGCCCGGCCTGGCGTCCCGGGAACACAGCGGGCCCAGCTCTTCGCGCTGTTACCACACCTCAGTCCCTGGGGAGGGTGTGGGAAATGCACGCTGCGGAACAGGTACCGCACAGCCACGTTTGCCCCGGCGGGCGCTGCGGTGCCCCGGGTTAGAGGGAGGCGCGCACCTGCAGTTTCCATTCTCAGCCCTTCCATTAGGCAGGAGAACATCTATTTCTGGCTGCCGAGCTTTTCTGGGCACGGCGCAGCGAGCCAGCGCTTCCATTTCTAGCTCAGAAACGGATCTTTTGTGGGTTTTCATTTTTCTTCTCCACTCCTGCCGCTCTGCTCCTCCACAGCGGCGCCTTTCGCTCCCCCGCGGGGACCGGGGTTCGCCCCCCGCAGCCAGCCCTGGGACGGGGCGCGAGGACGGCACCACGCTGTGCCCCGGTGAAAGGGGCCTTTCCTCCCACGGGGACAGCCGGGGGAGATCAGCACACCGATGAAACACGAATCTATACTTATAGAATCATAGAATCATAGAACGGTTTAGGTTGGAAGGGACCTTGAAGATCATCGAGTTCCAACCCCCTGCTATATAAGTCTCCTTAAGAACTGGTAATAAGCACTTTATCCACACAACATTTATCACCTCCAGAAAAGAAGGCGCGAGGTATTTCATGAGAACATTTTTCTGTTGCTGTCTCTTACACCACCCTATTCTATTTATCATGTTTCCCTCAGTTTACAGTGGGCCTATGCATCAGGAAGAAGGCAAAGTATTTTCTGCCATTGCACTGTGAAAAATGCAAATTTTGGGAATTAAAAGAACTATTCACATGGAGGTTTATGGGCGCCAGTGACGACGTGCAGCAAACGCTGGGGTGAGAGATGGTTTCATAATACGCTCCCTGACCTTTGCTGTGACATTCAGAAGATTAATGCTGGAAACTCCCATCTGCGACTCACCTGCGCGGGCCGCTGAGCACATCCGAGGAGAGGCTTAGCCTCTCTCTTCCCCGACAGCCCAACGCAGAAAGGGAACCCATTGCTTGCCCCAGGAACGGGCAAGCAATGGGCAAGCAGAACCAAGGCCATCGGAAGAGCTGCAGCCGTGGCCGAGGACCTTGGGGTCCATCCCTGCCAGGGACGGTGGCAGTGGCAAGCTCAGGGTACAGCAGCATCCCGGAGCGTCCCCCGGGCGTGGAAGTATCCCAGAGTGTCCCAGAACATCCCACAGGCACGGGAGCATCCTGGAGCACCCCAGAGCATCCCCCAGGTGTGGGAGCATCCTGGAGCATCCTGGAGCATCCGCCAGGCATTGGAGCATCCTGGAGCATCCTGGAGCATCACCTGGACATAGCAGCATCCCGGAGCATCCCCCGGGCATCCCTTGGGTGCGGGAGCAGCCCGGAGCATCCCCCAGGAGCTCGGCGGGGCGGGGCGGGAGGGGACGGGGACGGGCGGGCGGTGCTCTCGCTAGAGGGCACTCCAGGATGGGATTTCCGAGGGCTGCGGAGCATCTCCGGCCCTTCGGGAGGCGGAGGTCTGGGCTCCGCCGCTGCCCCGGGGCTGTCACTGCCCCGCAGGACCCAGGAGAGGAGGGGGGTCCTCAGCCCGACCCCTGCCCTGACCCCCGGTGTGGGTTCGGGAGGGGGGTGGGCAGCCTGCGGGAGCGACCCCCGTGGGATGCAGCGCGGGATGAGGCCGAGCAGAGCGCTGGGGCTGCGCCGGTGCCCTCGGAGCAGCCTGGAGGATGCTCTGGCATCACCTCAGCCAGCCCAGGCAGGTGCACGGCAGAGACCCCGAGCTCCTTCCCGCACTGCTCTGCCCTCTCCTGCCCCATAGCTCCTCACCCCAAACCTCCTCCCGCAGCACTCGCGCCTGCGAAGGGGCCCACGGCCGAGCGCAGCCGCACGCACGGGGCTCTGTGGCAACCGCGGCCACGCAACACTTCGCAGGCGCTGCGACTGCGGGGTGGAAAGCGGCAGCCAGCCCGGCCCAACCCCGCTGGCGTTTTGGGGCACTTTCCCACCATCGCGAGGAGGTCCCTGCCAAGGGACAAGGCAGGAGCACGGGAGGGCAAATCCACTACAGCAAAGCTCCCACGTTCCTTTTGCTTCTCCCGACCTTGGCAGAGCTGCAGTCCAGATACAGATCACGGGACCGAGAAGCACAATACCGAATCCCTGGAACTCAAGGCAGACAGACTACAATCTCCTCCCATCTCGGGCTCTGCCGCTGCCATCTGCTTGCCAGGGCGCAGCAGGAACCTGGGCACCGCACGCTGTGGCAGTGCCCCGGAGCACCGGAGCGATGCCCAGCGTGGGACAGGGATGCTGAGCAGCTCAGCTCCCCCGGCACCCTTCACAGCCCTGCGATGTGACAGTTCCCATCGCTACACATTCCATCAAAATAGCTCTATAAAAATAGAAGTAAAGGACACAACTGTCACGCGCGAGCCCCAGACACCACCAACCAGCCCCTGGGCTCCAGCTGTCTTTCCCCACCACACTGCCATCAAATGAATAAATACAAACATTTGTGACTGCATTAAAAAGGAGCGATGCAAAAATGAACGCGCTGCTATTCCTGCATTTTAAAAACGACAACCACAGCTTAATCCCACTGATGCTGCTCGTGTGGATGTGAGCTCATGCAAAGCAATTCAATAGAAACGGGCTCAAGATATGCGAGTTCCAGCCTGATTTTCACACTGATGCTTTATGAACACAAGCATCTGCCTTCATCTTTACTCCCCTATCAACTCCTTCGCTCTGTTTGCTAAAAATATCATTGCTACATGGCAGGAATGCTCTTATCAGGTGTTTTCAGGCCTTGGCTCCCTCATTTCAGCGAGGATTTGGTGATACTGGGAAAAGCAGGCAGCACCTCGGCCCCACACACTGGGGTGCCGGCAGGGACGGGGGCAGCCGAGGAGCGAGGGCAGCAGCCGGCACAGGGAGCGAGAAGGGCAGTGATAAAGACTGGGGGTGAACAAGCCAAAGTTTGCTCAAGGCGGAGCAAACAGGTGGGAAGGAGAAGCGGCTGAGTCTGACGGGCAGAAAGGAGCGGCTCCAACGCACACAGTGAACAGCGGGATGGTTTTTCCACCTGGGAACACCTCTAATCTATATGTAGGAGACCATTGCTGGGAAATAAAGGTAGGGCTGAGCAGTTACAAGGGGGGGGAGCACTTGTTTTTCCTGTCTGGAGCCAACGTTTGCAAACAGAGGGATGTTTGTAAATGTTTAGAAGAGCGGCAGCCTGGCTCCGGGTCACCCGCTCGGCAAAGCCTGGCAAAGGCTCCAGGACAAAGGCAGCACTCGGCCGGGCACCGGGTCCCGACGGCCCGGCCAGCGCTCCCGCAGCCCAGCCCAGCCCCGGCCAGCGCGGGCTGGTTCGGAACACCAGCAGCACAGCCCCCAAGCACAGCTATCGCTGCACCACAGGGCGGCTCGCTTAAAGAAAATATTTCTGTGTTTTGGTTGATTTACAGATAGGGCTCCTCCAGTTTTCCTTTTGACCGCAGCCAGCAGCTTTCCCTTTTGTTTACAGCGAGGAGCAGCTGCCCCAGCCCCGACTCCGGCTCTCGCCACCCACCAAACCCCCGGCCCGCTCCCACCTCCGCACCGGCTTTTCTAACGGCAGTGCCGGGAACCACGCGGCCGGCACCGGGGTGCAGCGGTGAAACACGGGGGTGACAGAGCTGCCCCAACTCCCACCGCGGCGAACCACAGCGGGCTCTGAGCTGCAGCCAGGGAAAGCCGGTCCGCTGGGAATGGGCATGGGGTGTGTGGGCAGCGGCTGCTGAGGGTGGCGGGAGAGAGGGAGAGGGAGAGCGAGGAGGAGAGGGAGCAGGAGCAGGAGCAGGAGCAGGAGCAGGAGCAGGAGCAGGAGCAGGAGAAGGAGCAGGAGCAGGAGCAGGAGAAGGAGCAGGAGAAGGAGCAGGAGAAGGAGCAGGAGAAGGAGAAGGAGAAGGAGAAGGAGAAGGAGAAGGAGAAGGAGAAGGAGAAGGAGGACAAGGAGTCGGAGAGCAAGGAGGAGAGGGGAGGAAGAGGGAGAGGGAGAAGGAGAGGGAGAGGGAGAGGGAGAGGGAGAGGGAGAGGGAGAGGGAGAGGGAGAGGGAGAGGGAGAGGGAGAGGAAGAGGGAGAGGGAGAGGGAGAGGGAGAGGGAGAGGGAGAGGGAGAGGGAGAGGGAGAGGGAGAGGGAGAGGGAGAGGGAGGACAAGGAGATGGAGAGCAAGGAGGAGAGGAGAGGGAAAAGACGGAGAGCGAGCAGGAGCAGGAGCAGGAGCAGGAGCAGGAGCAGGAGCAGGAGAAGGAGAAGGAGAAGGAGAAGGAGAAGGAGAAGGAGAAGGAGAAGGAGAAGGAGAAGGAGAAGGAGAAGGAGGACTTTTCCCCGCAGATGAAGCGCCGCTCTTTCCCTCCTGGCCGCCGGGAGCCCGGGAGCAGCCCCCCGCGTTGGGCAGGAGCCGCGCTGGGGGCGGCCCCGACCCGCCGCGCCCCGACCCGGCCCGGCCCGTCCGCCCCCGCCGCGCCCCCCGCCCGCACTCACCGGCGCTGCGGGGCCTCGGCCGCCCGCGGCTTCTGGCTCTGCGCCGCCCCCATGGCGGGGGCCCGACCGGACCGGACGGGACGGGCCGCGCTGCCGCCGCGCTCCGCCGGCGTCCCCGGCCCCGGCCCCGTCCCCGCCTCCGCGGGAGGGAGGGAGGGCGGCCCGGCCCGGCCCGGCCCCGGGCAGCCGCTGCCCCCGCGGGGCCGCACCGCGGATGCCGAGCGCCCGGTGCGCCCGTCTCCGCCCCGCCGGGGGCGCGGACACCCCCGCTGCAGCGCTGCGCCCCGGGACGGGCTGCGACCGGGACCCCGCTGCGGGACAGGGACCCCTCACAGCGCACAGGGACCCCGGTGCAGAGCAGGGACCCCAGAGTGGGACGGGGACCCCTGACAGCAGCATAGGGACCCCAGTGTGGGGCAGGGACCCCACCGCACGGCAGCGACCCCAGTGTGGGGCAGAGACCACGCAGAGCAGAGCAGAGCAGAGCAGAGCAGAGCAGGGCCCCCGGTGCAGGGCAGGGGGTCTTGTTTGCTGCGGGAACACATGGCTTGCCCCTCTCGGTGCGCGCCGCCCGGCAGCGATCCGCCAAACCTCAGCACTGTGCTCTTCCCTCTGCATTAGCTGTGACAAATGACAATCTGGATGTGCCTTTGAGGTTAAAATCGCAGCCACACAGGCACACAGTGATAGTTGTCTCCCAGTTTATTGACCTTATCTCTACTACGTAAAGCCAAGCGCGACAGACACACTGTTTCACTCGTTTTGTGGTCACAACCTGCACACCGCTTTTACGATCTGCCCTTGGCTCTCGGTGGCTTCTGCCACCCTGGGCCACACTCCAGGGCAACAAAAATCAGCCGTGACCTCAGGGCTGAAACCTCCAGCTATGAGCACGTCTGCTCTGGGGTGCACCAGATGCCCATCACTGAGGCATCTGACTGTCTATCCACCGGGCTGCCAGGTACGCTCCCCACCCCACAGGGTCCGATGCTGGGGCTGGCGCCTCGGCAGTGAGGATGCCGGAGCTGCGCCCACCGCAGGGACGGGGCTGCCGGGATGTGACTTTGCTGCCAGGTTATTAATAACAGGTCAGCACACAGCCTGGCATCGAGGAACCAGCTCTGCCGGACTTAGCCCATCTCTCTCCCTGCCTCTCTCCTTTCACCCGGTGAATTTGACATTGCGCAGATTTTAACGATGCAAATTTGCTGTGGTCCTGAGACCAGAGTGCTTCACGCTGCACCCAGAGCTCTCTGCTTGTAGGGACTGAAGTTCCTCACCCAAGCGGGCTCCCACCAGACCCCAGGCACCAGCACAGCCTCTCACACTGCACGTATGAGAGCGAAATGGTGTCTGAGCCCCTTATCTGGAGCACTCAACCTCAGGCAAGAAGCCCCGATAAAGCACCGAAGCTGCTTCTCCCCTTAAATCTCCCTCTCCCCTTAAAACTCCCTCTCCCCTTAAAACTGCCTCTCCCCCAGGCGCCCCGTGAAGGGAAAGCCAGACAAACTGCAAGCCCCAGCCTCAGGCAGCAGCCAGACCCCTTCGCGGGGGAAGATTTAACACGGCAGTTTAAAAGCGCAGAGGTGACCCTGCTAAGGAAATGTCCCGGTTGTATTTATTTTAATTAAAGTGCCCGAGAGAACATATCCATTTCTGATACCGTTTGGGGCTTTTTACTTCTGAGAAACCGAAAACTCAAATATTAATCTTTTTTTGTCGGTCAGGGTGTTCTGGCTTGGGTTGGCAAGAAAAGTGTTATTTTTTGGCAAGAAAAGTGTTGATACCCTTGAAAGCTTTCACCTTCCTAAAAAAAAAAAAAAAAAAAAAAAAGAAAACCAAAAAAACAACCAACAAAACAAAATCAAAAATCCTTCTTGGATGAAAATAAAACGTCCTGACCGTCTCGACCGCCCTCCTGCCTGCACAAGTGCCCGGCATGCCCGCAGCCGTGCATGCCGACGTGGGCCCCGAGGGGGACCCCCTGCTTGCATGGGGGCTCCCGCGGCGCCCGCAGTCACCCCATGGCCCCGACCCCCAGAGCCCACGAAACGCATCTGACAGAAGGGAGCGTTACCTGTGCCGCTGCCGTGCGGGAGAGGGACCGGAGGCTGCGGTCGGTCACCGCGGCTGAGTCAGGTGATGACCATGTGGGACGCGGCGTGGGGCCCCTGCCTGTCGCACGTGGACGCGTAATCCCTGGCAGCGGCGCAGGCAGGCGGCACCCGTGCACCGCCGCGCAGCCCAGGCACTCCGGAGCCCTGCGGGAGGTGCCGGCAGCTGCCTGCACCGCCGGTGATACCTCCCCTGGGATGCCCACAGCCTCCTGCCACTGCCCCGCGGGCGGAGGAAAACACAACAGCAAATGGCTCCGAGTGGGATCTGGGAAGAGTTCTGCTCCAAAAGCTTCCCCCACAGCCTGGCAGCTCCCCAGGGGAGCACGGGTCCCGCTCCGGCCGCTGCTGCGGGAGCCCGCGGTCCTGGCTCAGGGGCTGGGGCAGGAGCCCAGAGCCCTAACTCAGCTCGTGGCAGGCATGCCAAGGAGGCGACGAGATGGCTTTTTGCATTCCCAGGCCCAAGGTGCAGAGCTCACAGCGGTCTTTTGGCTGCTGTGATGTTCTGCGTGGGTTTAAAAGACCGCACATCACATACGTGATGTGCCATGCGTCGCTGCCCGTCTTCTCCACCTTGCAGCGGAGGATGAGCCCAGCCTCCGCGCAGCCCTCCCCGTCGGATGGGGCAGGAGCGACCGCCGTGCAGGGCTGTGCGGCACCGCGGTGCCCCGCGCTGCACCAGTGTGCGGAGGCGGCGTGCCCAAGGGCCGGGCCGCGGCACGGGCAGCCTTCCCGAGGGCCCGGCCCTTTCCTTTCCCTGCCTTCGGCTTCAAAAGAATTTCCCGCGGCCATTTCAAGCGGTGCATTTAGAAACGCTGCCCTTCCCAGCCCAGGCACAGCATCCCGGAGTGCCTGCAGACGCTGACACGCTGGGGTTTATAGATGCGCTTCAGCTCAGACTTCCCAAAAAAGACCCGGGGGTGGCTGGCACCCGCAGGCACAGCAAAGCCGGGCTGCTGCCCCCATCCTTGCCTGGTTCATCTCAGAAACACGCGTCCACGAGGCCTCCCTGAGCCAAGCGGCAGCAATTCGGGATTTCCTAAGATGTCCATCCTATCGGAGAAGGGATCTGAACCAAAGGGGTGAACCTGAGCGGAACACCCCCCCCTCACCGGGCTGCCCCGGCTCAGGGCGAGGGAGCCAAGGCAACACGCACACGGCAGCGAACGGGTACCACCGATGCCACCAGGGCTGCGGACGCTGCGCCGGACGCGGGGCAAGCCGGGGAATGTGCGGTGGGCAACATGTCTGCGCTGCTGCTCCGGGCCGGGCTCTTGCCGGAGCTCGGCCGCGTCGGCCGTGTCTGCAGCCCCAGCGCTCCCTGGCACGGGGCCCCGCGCTGCGAGCAGTAAACACAGACAGACCGCTGGGAAACTGCGGGCTTTCCGCTCAGGCGCCGCAAGGGAAAACCGGGAGGGGGAAGGTACCAAAATTAAATGAGGATTACATAGCACCCGAGGAGAGAAAACCAGTTTCCAAACACCAAGCAGCGCAGGGTGCCGTCCCGCACCACCCGCCCTACAGCTCCCTCAGCCTGACAAACATTGGCAAAAACCTGATTAAGCGTTCCCAGCCCCGCGGGACAACAGCGAGGGCCAGTGTCACCGCTGCCCGCCACAGCCTCAGCCTCAGAGCAGGGACAGCTCTCGCTGAAGACCCCCAGGAGCCCCATTGCAGCCCCGCTCCGACGGTCCCGCGGCGTGCGCGGCTGTGTGAGGCGGCTTTGCTCCCCGGCTGTGCGAAGCATCACAAGACCCTGAACAGTCAGACAGAGCCAACGCACGCAACGCTGCCCGGAAAGCCGTTCCCCTGAGGGCAGGGGCTGGCGATGCCCACGGAGGCCGTGGGACAGACGCACCGCAGGCACGCTGCGGGGAGACCAGGCACGGCTGTGGAGCGGCCAGATGTGCCCCAGCTGTGGGGTCCTACTCACTGGAAGGGCAGCACCAGGGTTCCAGGGCCGTCCCGCTGTGTCGCTGGCAGAGCTCAGCTCAGGTGGGGTTCTCACACCCCCTGCCCGTTCGGCACCCCGAGGAGCGCCGGAGACGGCCGGTGTGGGGACTGCTGCCTGCAAGGAGGCAGATGGTAATAATTACCCACATGATAATTCCATGGAAATTTCCATGTGTCTGGGAAAGAGGCACGCCAAGCCCTCGCTGCTGCCCGGGGCAGAGGTTCCCTGCTGTTTCCGGGGACTGTGACTAAGAGCTGCGTCTGTCACACGGACGGTGTTTAAATGCCTCCTTGGAGCCTCCCATCGAAGTGCCACCGGCTCCAAACCTGCCCGGAGCCGGCACCGCTGGGGCGCAGGGTGGCCGTGGGGAGCGCCCGGAGCCCCTCGGCTCTGCGGGCACCCAACCTGTGCCCGCCTCACCGGCAGAGCAGCAGCAAACCGCCACGGAGGGAGGACGCCGTGCCCGAGCCCTTCTCCACCTGCGGCTTGCTCAGAGCACTGATGGCATCTCCCCTTTCGGTTGCCCGAGAGGGTCCCATGGGAGGGCAGCCCCTGGCCCGGCTGGGCGGGCAGAGCGGAGCTGCGTGCCAGCACGCCGCGCCGGATCGTGCTCTGGCAGCTCCTCCTTAGCAACACAAACACAGCCACAACACGGACCTCGGAGGCAGATAGCATCGCAGCCCGGCGCAGAGGCTCTGGCGGGGCGCCCAGCGTGCCCACGCGGCCCCGGCTGGCTGGCAGGTGCCGGTGCCCCGCTCTGCCCTGGGAAAGCACCAGGAGATCAACCTCTCTGGCAGGGCAAAGCAGGGAGGAGGTTGTCTTCCAAGGTCTGCCATCGCAGGGGGGCTGGTGGGAGCCAGAGGGGAGCTCTGCACCCCGGGGTGGCCGAGGAGCCGTCGCTTCTCGCTCTGCTGCTCCCTCCAGCCTGATGCAAAAGGAGCATGCCAGCGCTCGGTGAGCCTCCCGGCCCTCAGCTCCCTTCTCCTTCCTACCTTTCCAGCCGCTGACTTGTCCCAGGCTCCGTCACTCGCCGCTACCTGTCCCGGGGCTCCTTCGAAAGCCGCTTGCGTGAGCAGCTGCCTGGAAAAGGAGCGGGGAGGAAGGAAGGGGATGGACAGCATGGGGAGGGCCGGGCGGCGGCGGGGTGTCGCAGAGCACCCTGCAGCCTGCGGGAGAGGCTTTCCTTTGGAGGATGTTTTGTAATATTTGGCGAGCACGTCCCCGGGCAGAGAGAGGAAACCGGCGGGGCAGACGGTGCTGGGTGAGCCGTCCGCGCACACTGCGGCCGTGCCGGTACCGGAGCCTCTGGGGCGAATGCCTGGATCTTGTGCCGTCTCCTGCCGGGGCCCCACTGGTGTCATGCCGTAAAAATGTGCTCTTGGCTGGAATTTGGCAGCCTGGCCTCTGGCGGGGAGGAACCTCTCCGCTTACAGAGGGAGCGAGAGCTGCGGCCCTGGGGCTGCGGGGAGAGGAGCAGGGGAGCTGTTCCTGAGCTCCAGCGAGGATGGGGAAGGAGGACTGGGAGCGGTGGACGTGCCCGCGGATGGATGCCCGGGAAAGCCGCTTTCCACGACTGCCCCACGCGAGGGCAGGACAGGAGGACAGGGATGGACGGAGGCACTGGGCTCCCCAGAGCGGCACAACAGGAGGCGGCATCGCCCAGCGCACCGGGCACTGGGTTTGGGGCAGCGGCGGGACAGCGGGAGCTTCAGCTGAACAGCAGGGGATGCGATTTGCAGCAGAGGAGACGTTTTCCTTTGCGGTTTCAAAGGCTTGGGCTGGGGCTGCATCCCAGCAAAAGGTTTCCACAGCCAGGGCACGGAGGGACGCTCTGGTGAGCATCCCCGCATCCCGCAGCCTCTCCTCTCCACCAGCTCCTGCTCTCCCCTCTGGGGCCGTCCCCAGCTCCACCCCAATTCCCGAAGCCCTGAGGGCATCTCAGCCCCCGGTTTGCCCAAGCCCAAACTGCAGCCCGGTCCCCGAATGTCACACCGGACAGGTCTCATCCCACACGCACATGGAAATCAGCTCAAGCCTTTCAACTAAACAACCCCCCGGGTTCGTGCGAGAAGTGCCAGCCTGCCTTTGGCTGCAAAGCGGCGCGCTGGATGTGGCCCCGCAGGCCGGCGGTCCGCTCCTGCAGAGGGAGCGCAAGGAGCGGGAATGAGCGATGGGCTGTGGCGCAGCCATTTCGTCCTCGGGAAGGCGTCGGGCAGGGGTGTTGCTTCCCAAAGGGAGGAGAAAACTCTGCTCAGGCAGGGAACTTCCCTCCGCAAACAAATCCTGCAGTCTGCTGCCGAAGCCCCGGGCCGGACCCCAGTCCCTGCCCTGTGCCCTGGCCAGAGTCACCCTCCCGAACACCCCGGGACCTGCAGCAGCCGCCCAGAGGGAATAAAAGCAGCTCTGCATTCCCACCTCTCGCAAAAAGCAGGAGGAGGAGAGGGACTGGGAAGGACACCTCACGTGGAGAGGGACGTGGCTGGGCAGGCAGGGTGGGGGGTGACGGCCCCCATCACTTCTGCCTTCTCTGGGGAGTGCCCCTCGGACGCTCGAGCACCCGTCCTGGCCCCCCATCCCTCCCTCCAGCCAGGAGGGCAGAGTGCGGGTACCGCGGTCAAGTTCCACTCCTTCATCTTGCTTGGACGGCCGTAGTGTACCTGTTCCAGGACCTGTGCTCGCCCAGGCTGGGCTCTGAGAGCTGCCAGCCCCCGGCCACGCGAGCCCCCGGCCGCCTCCCCGGGGTTTGGGGCAGGAAAGCGCGCCCAGAGCCCGCCGGAGCTCGCTTCGGCAGAGGGCAGTGGCGCTCGCCTGCCTGCCTCATCGCTGGCCCCAGTCCAGCCTCAAACTCCCATCTCCCAACTTGCTCTTTCTTTTCGGCCGAAACTTCCTGTTAGTTATCCTTTTAATTTTGTACCTCTTCAGCAGTGCAGAAAATTGGCACTTAATTCGCCCTGCGAGGCTGCGCGGTGGCGGCTTAATTGACCCTGGTTGCATCACCCTGGCCACGTCTCGGTCAGCGAGCTCAGCCCTGTGCCGCACTCATTTCCCGTCCACTTTGTTTATCTCCTCGTCGGGGACACTGCTTCTGTTCAGCCCCCGGCGAGAGCCCTGGGGAAAAACCTGCGGCCCCGGGGCAGGGGTGGCCCACGCCGCCCGCGTCGCTCCCGGCTCTGCACGCAGAGTAACCTGCTTCTCTGCCGCGCTTCGCCTCCCTCAGCGCTCGGCGGGTTGCCCCAAACCCAGGAGGTGTCAGCGTCCCACCTTTGGTGCGGTGGGTTGCAGAATGATGTCGCAACTCCGGGAGCTTCCCCAAGCCTTGAAAACCAGTCAGAAACCCGAGCCTCCGGTCGCAGCCCGGTTGTTTTCCAAGCGCTGGTCCCAAGCGTTTGGCCCTGCAGGAGCTGGAAGGATCGCGGAGCGCGTCAGCCAAAGCCGGGGCAGCGAGGACCGAGCGGCACACTGACCAGAAAGCTTATAATAAAAACAGATTTATAGCAATCGCCCCAGCATAGTCTCAGCTTCGCTCCAATTCCCCTATTGCATCACTTGGGGCCGAGATCGCTGCATGCGTACCTGAAATAATTGGTATTCAGAGCATAATAAAACTCCACGTGTGGTTCACGACGCAGGCAGGACTGCATCATGGCAGATGTCTAGCAGGGGAATAAGATTTTCCAGGTGAGCGAAGGAAACGCATATAACTCTTGTTTTGGGGTATTTCCGAACACCGCTGAGGAGCGGTGAGCTGCTCATGTGCTCCTCCGTCGGGCAGTGGCATTGGGAGGGGACAGCGCTGCCGCCAAGGCTGTGCCCGGCTGTCTGCGCTGGCACGGGGCCGGCCGAGTGCTGCGGGACCCTCCTCACCGCGCCGCGCTCTCAGGGCCGCCGGGATCACGCCGGCAGGAGCGGGTCCCAGCGGCTCTCCCCGGAGCGCGGAGGGATGTGCGGGGACACGAGTTCCGGGGCAGGGCGAGTGGCGGCACCTTCCGCACTGCGCGTCCTGGGTGCGCCGGTAAGGGGGGAGAACTTTCTTCCTACTTAACGTATCACCGCTCAATTCGCGTTGGACCGTGGAGTCCTCCCAACGCTCGGAACACAATGAGTTAGTCTCTGCTGCTCTGGAGCTTGTACGCAGGCTGAGAGCCCGGCCAGCTGGGAGCATGCTGGGCCCGGGCTGAAGTACAAAGAGCAATGGGAACACGGCGAGGGGCGGGCGGAGGGGCAGGATCCGGCCCTGGGTGACAGCGCCGCATCTGGGGCTGCTCAAAGCCCCTCTGGTTCTCCACCTCGAGAGGATCACAGCTTCCAGACCCTCCTTTCAACTCGACCCCTCGCTCCCCTTCGCCGCGTTTTTCAGGCGCTGGGTTCTGCGTGCCAAATGGGATGCTGGAGGAGGCGCCGCTGCCTGGATGGGCTCCAGATGCAACGCAGCTAATCCGTTCTTCTAGCTGGGAGCAGGTGTCTCGCGCATCACAAGCGGCCAGCTTAAAGACCACTCTCTTCGTCTGGCCACCAGCACCGGGGATGTCCGAAGGCATCGGCCACGACCTGGTGCCACCAGCTCCAGAAATGCCCTTCGGGTGCCCCGTGGGGCCGTGGTCCGGCGTGTTGTGCCTCTGCACGACTGCATCTCCCGATTCTCACCCGTGCAGACGGGAGGACACCGGGCACAGCCGCAGCACCGTCCGGCGCCCCCCGACCGGGGACACGGGGCCGTGGGTGTGCCCACACCTCCCTCGTGTGCTTCAGAGCCGGTGGCCTCCATACCGGAGCAGCCGATCCTGCAGGGCTGCCGTAGGCTTACAGCCCGACCTGCGCGTGCGTAGGAAGAAGAGCAGAGCAGAGCAGCAGGGCTGCGGAGAAACTCCTTTGTGCCCGTCCTTCCCTCCAGTTCCCGTGCCCCCGCTCACCTTCGCCGCACAAACGAGGATGCGCACGAGCAGAGTGCCCACGTGCGCGGCGGCTCCCGGGCGGCAGCGGGCTGGGGAGAGGCAGTACCTGCGGGGAGGAAAAGGAAAAAAAAAAACCTTCTGTTGGAGCCGGAGATAGGAAAGGCCACAGGGTTTGTTTTCCATTCCCAGACCGCAGCGATGTGGCGAGCGGAACCTGGTCAAGAAACCCCGTCCAAACCCACAGCTCCCGAGGCTGCTCCGGGCAAACAACGCCTCGAAAGGGACCCTCTGTCCCTGCCTGCCCCGGCGGTGCCCCCCCAGCCTGGCTGTGCCGTGCAGCGGCACCCGGCCCCGGCAGGAGGACGCGCAGCCCCGATGCTCGCCGAGAGGGACAACCCCGTCCCCAAAGTGGCCAGAAGCGCCCGGCTCTCCGGAGGAGCTGCAGCCACACGTCCTCCAGCTTTGCTGAAGGCAGCGGGTTCGGGGGGGCTCGGGGAGACCCCGGGGAGGGGCCCGGGGCTGTGCGGGCCCGCGGCAGCGGGGAGCAGCCCCGGCCAGGGAGCTCGGCCGCAGGCGGCTACCGGTGCGCCTGCATGCGATAGCCCTGCTGAGACAAAGAGCCATTGCTGGATTCAGCTGCCCTGGGTATTTTTTTCCCTCTTCGATGAATCACCTGCTAAAAATATTATAAATTGAGTTGCTGGCCAGACCTTTCACTTCTCTGGAAGCAAAAATATTTATTTTACTCTGGCCGTGCCTGTGTTTTAACAGAACTTTATGATCAATTTCTGAGGAATGTGCCATGCCGTATATTCAAATTACAACTTTTTTTGGCTCGCAGAGTAAATTTAAAATTTCTTGTTTAAGACCCAACTGTTGTGCTGCCAGAAAAATGTGGTTTCAGCTGTTTTCTTTTCCCCAAAGCACCAGTTCTGCCCGATGGATGGTTATTTCCCCCCCAGGCGTGTGCCCGTCCCAGCGCTCGGTGGCACCAGCGGCTCTCGAGGAGCGCAGGCTGGGCTCGCTTAGACTGGCAGCTTTCACTTCCATGGGAAAAACACCACTTAATTACCAACATCGTGACGAAGACGGGCTATGGGGGGGTCTGGAGCTGCCCAGCTGGTGGGGACAACTGCTGTCCCCATTGCACAGGGCTGTGTTTTTGGGAGCTAAGGCAGGACCTCTCCCCCTGCAGGCTCCAGCCCGGTGCAAACGTAATGCGGATTGTTAGACAGGCGCCAGTGCAGCGAGATCCCCGAGCTGTCCGTGCAGGTAGGGTGTAATCACCGGAATGCCTGGAGCCAAAGGAGTTTGTCCCGGCAGCACCTTCCTCCTCCCGAGGCGCGCAGACGAGTCGCATCACGCCGCCGGGGAGCCGGAGCCGGGGTCCGTGCCGCCAGCCCGTCCCGGGTCCCCGCCGGGCTCCTGCCGCCCTTGCTGCGGTGCCAGGCACACCTTCCCTGCGGATGTCTCCCGCTCTCATGTGAGTTTAGGAAGGAAACGAGAGAAATTTCTTTTTCTTCCTTCAGGGCAGAGAGAATAATGGGATCTTTATTCCCCAACAATTAAGTTGACTTTTGCGTAGGTTTAATTTACGCTCCCTTCCAGCCTTCCCTGCGAAGCGACGCCTCCTGCAGGAGCATCCCCTCTGGGGGTGGGCAGGGAGCCCGGGCAGAGCCGGGCACCGGGGATTGCCAGGGAGGGCGCGGGGGACGGGCAGGGCTGTCCCGCGCACAGCGGCTGCGGCGCCGCGCAAGGGCTGTAGAAAGGCTTCGGCAGGCGAAGCCCAGCCGCTACTTCTGGGGCAGCGGGAAGGCCCGTCAGCTCTGCTGCAATCGCAAAAGTAAAGCGCAGGATCCGCCCGCCGGCTCCAGCGAGCACCAGGGCTGCCGGGCAGGGTCAGCCCCGGCTCCCGGCAGCTCTCCCGGCGGGTCGCACCGGCATGCCCGGACCACGCAGCGCTCCGGGGAAGCGCCGCTGGCATCTGCCTGGTGCCGAATGCGCTGCCTGGCCCCGCTCCATCCTTCCCGAGAGGCGCCAGGGAGACAAACATGCCGTTGCGGTTGGACATGTTATTGGCGGTTTCTGCAGAGAGGCCAAATATGTCCCTGGAGCCGGTGTTTAGGAAGGGGTGAAGACGTGGGGCAGCTGCGGGACTGCAGTTACCCGCAGGAGCTGCAGATGAAGCCGGGCACGGCCGGGACATCGCCTCGGCCCACGGCTCTCCTCTTCCCAAAGAAAAAGTAGTCTGCACGTGTGGGGGGAGCTCCAAAAAGCAGCCTGGTGAGGAAGCACCCCCGTTTCCCAAGGGGGGTTTAGTCCTGGGGGTCAGGACAGCAGAGCCAGGCTCTCATTTTCCCCATCGCCAACAAACAGCTGGAGATACTTCACCAGAGGCTGAAGTATGTATGAATATGAACTATTCCCGCGTGCCAGGGAAGAGGGGCTGCCGCGTCGCTGCTGTCCCCAGCAGGGAGCCGAGCTGAGGCGCTGGGGGCCCGTTGCCAGCAGCTGGGACCCTCTTCGCGCCGGTGTCCCCATCCCACAGATGAGAGGTCTCTCCCCGCGGTCTGCCAGCCCCCATCGAGCACCGGCCCCGTGCCGCTGCCTTCGGCACTGCTGCTGCTGCGGGCACAGCCCCGCCGCCGAGGCTGGAGAAACGCGTCCAGGCTCTTCCCTGCAGCCCCCTGCCCTGGCAGAAGGCATTTCGGAGCTCTGCAGCCCCCAGCACAGAGCTCTGGGGGATTTGGCTCATCCCCTCGACGGCCACGTGAAGGGCAGCCCGCACCCAGCTCCCCCAGCAGCGGGACGGGGAGATGAAGCGAAGCCCCGGGAGCAGCATCTGGTCTCGCGGCGGTTTTGCCTTCGCCGGATATCGCAACCGCGTCGCAGAGCGGACGCAGCACACGTGGGACGGCGCTCCAGCATACCTGGCGAGTCCTCGCGGGAGTAGCTGGGCTGAACGGAAGTGGCACCGTTTGCGCCGATGCTCGAGGGGTCGGCCGCTGGTGCGACGCGGCAGCTCCTACGTCCAAGGTGGGGAAGACTGGAGCATCCCGCAGCCCCGAGGCTGGCGGAGCCGGGCCAGCCGTGCTCGCAGCCCGCCCGCGAAAGTGAGCGGCACGCACAGATTTACACAGCCGCACAGAATTCCCAACAAGCAGAGAAAGAGAGAAAACAGTGTTTAGATCACAGGTTTTTAACAACATAAATACACGCAGTCGAGAGCTGCCGCTGCTGCGGAGGACGGCCCTTAGCGAGGGTTGGGGGACAGGAGCGGTCCCCCCGCCAGGGGCACCATCCCCCCGGCCCTGCCCCTGCCGCGAGGCAGACGGAGGAAAGCAACACCCGCACAGACGAGAAACTGCTGTGTTTGCACAGCGCTCTCGGGGGCCACAGAGGGGGAGCGGCGCCCGCTGCACCCAAAAATGCAGCCCCGTCATCAGGGATGCAACACCCGTGAGAGCACCCGCCGAACTCCCCAGCCGGGGCTGCTCCGCGTCCCGGCACAAGTGTTCATCGGATGTGGCACGAGGAGCCCCGTCCCGCGCCCTGCAGAACAGGCTCAGGAAGTTTCTGTCCTCGGCTGAAACCCCTTTGGTGTGGGGGAGCCTGGAACTTATTACAAATCGCTTAAGTAACTTTGGCTCACTTGAGCTAATTAAATTGGTTTCCCTGGCTATTCTTGAGGCTCGAAACCACCAGTCAGCTCGCAGGCTCGCTGCGCGAAATTAATTAAAGCAAACGATAACTTGGCAAGGGACAAAAAAAGAAAGTCTCTGTAGTAAGGAACAGACCCGGCGCGGGGGGTGTTCGCTGCAGCACGTGTCTGTGTGCTGTAAGGTGCTTCAGATACGTCCTCGCGCAGGGACGGACTTCAGCTCACACGTAACGCTGTGTTCAGGCCTAAATGCTTCGCCAAATCTGGGCATAAAAATAAACTTGAAAGTTCAGTGCAGAACTGAGGCAGGGACCTCTTGGTTTCCATAGGAAGCAGAATTAATAGCTTGGCAGAAGGGGTGCGTTTCCATTTTTATACAAGAATTTCCTCCTCCTCCTGCTGCTGAAAAAAGGGCTTGTAAGAAACACAAATTCGGACGGTTCTCCAGAACCTGGCAGCAAGCTCCGAGGGATCCCACGAGGCATCTGCAGGCCAGCGGGATTTCCAGGTTTCCAACAAAAATCGAGTGGACCGGCGCACTGCTCCTCCGTTCCTCGAAAGCACTGCCGAGGGGACCGCGGGGAGCCGGCACCGGCACCGGGTGCCACGGCCCTTCCGCACCGCATCCCCGGCGGGCACCTTCCTCCTGGACCGAAGCCATGAGCTGCAGAAGGGGAGATGCGCTCCAGGGCACCTTCCCGTCCTCCCCAGGGCTCTGCCCCGCAGCGCCGCTCCACCGGTAGCGTTCCCTTCGAGCCCCCGCCGGGGGAGGAGAGGGCTGGGTGCCGCGGGCGCCTGGCGGTAAGCAGCGGCGCTGGCGGCGGAGCCGTGCCGGCAGGACAGAGACTGAGCCCGACCTTCTCCCCCTTCCCCGGCGCTATCCGAAACCATAACCTCGACTGGCTGCAGTTTTCATCCATCTGCAAAAGCACATTAAGGAGGGAGAGAAAGGTTGGCAGCTGACCACGAACCTGCTCCCCAGAGAGGTCCTTACCTGACTCTAACCAGATGCTGTTTATCAGCCCGAGCGTACGCTACATGCCCGATGTGACGGAGACAGAAAAAATACAAGAAATGCTTGTTATGCTCAGGGCTTCGGGGGTTTTCATCCTCGGGCCGGATATACAAGTTCCAGGAGAGGAATATGCGTCCCTGGAGCCCCGGGCTGAATCTGGAATTCATATACTCTGTAAATGTACTTTATTTAATACAGGAATCAAGAAAGGTTTTGGAATTATTGCACTGGAGAGCTTGATTGCATAGTTACAGCTTGGAATTAAGGAATAACTGCGGATCTGTAGCACAACGCGTCAGCCCCACGGAAAGGGCAGGACGGCGCACTCGGGCTGCGCGGGTTTGCCTCTGTTCAGCGCCGAAGCACGCGGGGAGACTCCCGCGGAGCCCGGCCCAGCCCTGCCTGTGTCCCGCAGCCGATCTCCCTTCCCATTACGCCAACGCTGCCCAGCGGGGCAGGGCAGAGGCACCCGGGCGGCACAGAGTGTCCCAGAGCTCAGCCCCTGCCAGCGGCGCGGTGGAGCCAAGGGGTCGCCGCGTGCAACACAAGTTGGCGCAGTCAGCGCATGGGGGGGATGAGGATGAACCGCTGGCGTCCCCGTTCGGCTCACTGCTGGAGCCGCGAAGTTAGAAAACCAGGAGCTGAGTTTTGCCCCATGCCACTATGCGGAGATGCCCGGGCATGCGTGCCTGTGGCACACCACGGTGCCGGGAAGCCGCACTCGGGGCACGGAGGCCGATTGCCAGGTCCACGCGCTCAGAAAGCCCGAGGAAGCCGCTCAGAGGAGCACGAGAGCCGGCGCCGGGCCGGGAGGTGGGAGAGGACGTGCTGAGAAAATCAGGGCAGGAGTAACGTGGAACGTGGTCGCGATCCAGCCCAAGCGAAGACAGATGTCTTCGCTGCGAAAAAGATGATAGGACTCTCTTTAACAGATACGTGTGCATATATGTATATGCGAGCACATATCTGTATGTTTATATAGTGTCCATGTGCCTTTTATGTATCCCTATTTGTTTGTTAAAGATCTAGCCAACACACTTTAACCGAAACCTGCAAGGTCTTGGAGGAGCATCTTTTCCCCCCCCGTGTAGCTCAGCGCTCCCCGGAAGTCCCCTCGTCCCCATGTGTGTGGGACCCCACTGCAGAGCCAACGCCAGAGGCAGCACGGGGGATTCTCGGGGCTGCTGCTTTCGGGGTGCTTCTGTGGCTACGGGGCGTTTCGTCCGGGTCTCCTCCGGCCGTGTCCTGGGGCTGGTCCCGCTGCGCTCCCCCGCGGCCGGGCAGGGCTGAGAGCGAGCAGCAGGCACCGCAGGGCCTCCGGGCACGGCGTGGTGCTCTGCCTGCAGAAAGCTTGGTTGCTTTGGAAGGCATCCCAGTTCCTCTGGCTGGAAGTATTTAGGCAGAGGCCACTGGAAAAAGTGATGTGCTCTCCGCACATATGTGCCACCGGCAGCCGTGGTCCAGCGGCGTTAATCACCAGGTCAGGGCGCCAACAGTTACACAAAGCCAAGGAGGGATCTTGCTGAGGGGAGCAGCCCGCCCCTGCCCGCGCTGCCACCCGGCGCTACGGGCACCACGAGCGCATCCGTTTTCCTTCACTCCCTGCTAGGAAATCACCTGAAACAACCTGCAGGTTGTCCTTCGCTGGCACAAAACACAGAGCGCCACGCGCTGCTCCTGTCAACACCTTGGAAGATGCACATCCATAGGGACACGTGATTGTGTGTCTTAGAGACACCCATCCCTAACGCACCCGTTACCCCTGTAGGTGGGTGCCTCAGGCACAGGCGTGCTGCAGAGCACCAGCAGCACTAATTCGCAGCCCCCCCCAGTTCCTCCATTCCACCGCAGCCATATCTCACTCCAGGACACGCAGCTCCTGCTGAGCGCCTCGCGTGCGAGGCCGAGCTGGGAGCAGGCAACCTTTCCTCCGCAGCTACCAGAGCCGCCACAGATCACTCACATCTCCATTTCTCCTCCTGGGGCTGCCTCCTTCTGGCTCCGCCGCTGGGGGCTGGCTGTGCTCTCCTGGAAGCAACATTCTGCCTTGCCTGCGGCCAGCATCCCTAAAAACCCCATGGCAACATCGCTCTTCGCCACTCACTTGCCTGACTGCGGCTGGCGGCACATGAAGTTCTTATATTCGCCTTCCCATTTCCCCAACCGAGCAGCAAGGAAGAACAAGGGGAGAAGAAATACCCCACAAAGCACCGTTGCAGCTCACAGAGCCTTCTGGCCGGGCCTGGGCTTTTATAGCCTGGAGGTAACTGATTGCTAATTAACTCAGAGTAATTAGCACCCTTGCAAAAGCTCATCCGGTGGCTCCCTAAACACCTGTTCCTAACTATGAGGTCGATTTTGCCCCATGCCGGGGTCTAGAGAAGAGCTGCCAGCGTTGGTGTGCTCGGGCTGACATCCGGAGCACCCCTGGAGCTGCCCGGCGCCGGGGCGCGCGTCCCGGGGGCTCTTCTCCCCCTCCTGCCCCGCAAAGCCTGGGCGTTAGGCTCCCGCTGGTGCTTGTGCGGAGCTGCGGGTATTGAGGGGAGGGAGCGCGGGCGCCCCGGGCGCCCCTCGCCCCCGCCACCTCTGCTGCCCCCTCCATCACTTCTCCCAGCAGAGGCGCAGGGAAGGGCCGCTCAGCCCCGGGCTCAGCACCGCGGGGATTATGAGTAAAAGGCGTTTCTCGGAAGGGCTGTGAAATCGCCTGTGCTGTACAGGGATAACATCATGTCCCAGCGAACGGCCCGGCCGGCCGACCCCAGCCGAGGGGCAGGGCGCACCGGGGGGAAGGTGCTGAGCGAGCGGGCGAAGAATGCTTTGCTGCGTGTGGGTGCCTCCCCGCTCCGCCAGCCGCCGTGTGAATTACGTTGGCTTTAAAGCCTGCTGGCAAGGCATAAAGCGGTCTCCACGCTCCAGCCACCACAAGGGTATTAATCAGGCTGAAAATATAAAAACAACACGAAAAAAACACCATCTATGGGGTGCGCGGCATTGGACGCTCGCTCCGGGAGCTGGGCCAAGTGCTCGTATCTCGACTCTCTCATAAATACACCGCTAGGAAAATGCATTATCTCTGGAGTGTTTTAAGACCATTTAGATCTCAGGGCAAAACAGCCCAAGGCACCTGCTGCATTTTAATGATTCTTCTCCATCACCTATAGGGATGCTGAGATTTAAATAACTGCCCTGCAGCCGCCCTGACCTTCCCGCCGCGGCTCTGGGAAGGGCGGCGTCGGCAGTGCCAGCACCGGCCGGGTGCGCGTTTGCACAAATCCTCCCGTGTCGGAGGGTCAGAAGATGAGCCCGGTGGCAAGGGGCGGTGTACCTCGCTCTGCGCGGTGTCCTGCACCCCTGCATGAAGGAGATCGCTGCTGCCCCCGGCACCCCCCGCCCCCCCCAAATATTTCCCCCTCTGTGGGCTGGGCTGTTTGCACAGAGCTCCCCAAGCAGCTGGGGACAGAAGGTCTTCTTTTAATTGGGGACCATCGCCACCGAGAAAGCACCCGGGGCGGTGCGGAGGGGGCAGCCCCGGCTCCGCGGGCACGGCTGCTCCGTCCTGCCCGGCTGTGAGCTGCACGGGGAGCAGCGGGCGCTGGGCTCCTGCCGCGGAGGACACGGGAGCGTGGGCTGACCCGGGGTGAACGGATGCACCCTGGTAAAAGGTACAAAGACTCAGTCATGCTGGAGCCCGAAGAGCAGACTTGATGAAGAAAACATGCCCTTTGCATCGCTATTCCCTCCCCATAAAGCTATAAACTCCTTTCAAATGCTTCATCTCCCTAACTTTTGGATGTCATTAAACTCTTTATTAATTTACTCCAAATGTCTTCGCTCGTATTCCAACACAGCTAACCCCATCAAAAGGATAAGAGCACAGTGCTTAGACAGCACTTCTTCTCTTCAAAGCCCGTTACCGAGATTAATTGCTTCTCTCAAGTCCTCTGTGAAGGAGGTACATGGGGATAATTGTTATTAGTGCTGGGTGCGAGGTACGAAGCGGGGTCCAAGGTAAAAGCGGGGACTCGAGCTGTCACAGCGCCAGCGGGAGAGGGTGGGTTTGGGCGGGCTGCAGGCACGGGAGGACGAGGGGGCTGCAGGGCCCCCCCCGGGACCGCGGCTGGGCTCTGTCGCTAACGGGCGTTCCCGCAGCCCCTCGGGGGCAGGCAAAGCCCGGGCGGGCAGCGCGGTGCCAAAGCAGAGCCGCAGCCCCGGGGTGCCTGGCACCCGTCCGCCGCTCAGCCTTTCCCCTTGGCCGAGCGCTGAGCTTGTCCTCAGCCTCCCCGCTGCTTCCCCGATCGCCGCTGCCTGCCAAGAGCCTCGTGTGCAGGCAGAGGTCCCTCCTCCTTCCCGATTTATCCCATGATGTCACCAATCCCAGTCCTTCCTGACATCACCGGTGACGTCACGAGTCCTTCCCCGCGTCCCTGGTGCGGCAGCGGGGCTGGGCAGGGGAGGACACCGCGATGCTGGCCGGCCACGCTCTGCCCCGCCGAGCAGCTCGAGGTCCTGCTCTCCGCGGCGTTCCGGAGCGATGGGCAAACCCGGGGCACAGCCCCCCAAAAGGCTCCCCGCCACCCCCGGGGGCTGCGCAAGCCCCCGCTCCTGCTGGTACCCGGGGGATGGCGGATCCCGCGGGAAGTGCCACGAGCCGGGCTCGGCCGCGCTGGAGGAACACCAGCCGTTAGCTCTGGCGGTGCCCGCGCATTGGGGCCAGATGTGCGCGTTACTGAGGCTGCCACGGTACATCTGGTCCGGGTTTTGGTTTCCATCGCGGAGTTTACCACATCCCCCCCAGCCGGCTGGAGGCGAGGAGGCGCACATCTGGAAGCAATTGCAGCTGTCACGCTTCAAGGAGATACTGCACCGCAGAGAGGAGAACCCGATCCCTCGCCCCAGCACCCCCTCCCGCCCGCCAGCCCCGGCAGATGAGAGCAGCACCAGCATCCCCCGCCGCGAGCCGGATCCTGCCGGGTGCTCAGCCCCTCCCGGGAAGGACCTCATCGGGGAGAGGGATGGGGCTGAGCCCCACGGCGGGGAGTTTGCCCAGGCCGGAGGGACCCCCAGCTCCGCGCCGGAGCAGCAGGGATGCCGGACGGGGCAGCCCCGGAGGGACCCGTCCCTCTCCCCGCTGCGGCCGCGCACCCTCATTGCGTTCGGTTTTAAGCCCTCTGCCAACCCAGCAAAGCCCCGCGCCGTTCCCTCCGGTGCCCGTGAACGGGATGCCTTTCCGTTTAATTAACTGTCCCGTGCTTTCTACAGCTCACCGGGTCTCGGGAGCGCAGTCACCACGCGGCGTTTCTGGCAGGGAAGGAGCACTTGTTCCTTTATGGTATGGGATAGTTTCAGCCTTAGTTATTTCTAAATCATTCTGGTTTATGAGCAACCTGACAATTTGGCAAAGGCAGCAGGCCTGGGTCTGTACCAGGCACTAATAAAGCCTCGAGAAGAGCCGTAAACCCGCCCTGGCAGCAGGTTGCCGGGGAAGGGGGATTACGAGCGGGCACCTCGGCTCCTCCGGGGCAGCGGCAGCAGCAGCCGGCAGCCACGGGCCTCTCTGCGGGGAGAGGAGCATCCCGGCCCGCTCTCCCGGCAGCGACGGGGTCCTTCTCCTCACCCCGCTCTCACCTCCTCCGTCTCCCAGAGCATCCCTGGGTACCGCCCCGGCAGCCCGCGGGCAGGCAGGGCCGGCGGCTCGCCTGGCAGGGAGCCGGGAGGCTGCGGCACAGGGCAGACGGGAGTCACTTGTCCTCTGCCCCGCGCTTTCCGCTGTTACGGTTTATTGGAGGGGAAAGGCGGGGGGAGAAAGAGCGAATTGCGGAGGAAGAGAGCCACCAGATCTGATAGGAAATAAGAACTGCCGTTGCTGGGTGGCTGGCACGGGGCTCCCAGCAGCGGGGCAAATCCCGAACCGGCGCGTTCCCCGCTGCACCGGTGCGTGCTCGGGGGCAGAGGGGCTTTGTGCGTCTCTGCAAACACGGGCGTGTGTGTGTACAGCTTTGCTTTAGGGGACTGGGAAAAGCCTTTGGGGAGGGCGGTCTGACATCAGGCCTGGCTGCGTTCATCCCGCAGTCCATCGCTCTTTGGCCAGACGATTTGTCTTGCGGGGTTACGCTGACCCCGGGGGCTGCACACCCCCTGCTCTGCCAAGGGGCTGTGCACTCTGGAGCCTACAGATGATGCTCCGGACTCGGCTGTTAATGTGGGCGGAGGATAAAGGAGGCCAAGTGCCCGAATGGGGCACAGTATCCCCTAAGCAGCATCTGCCCACGCCTCCCGGGCGCTCTGCCGCGGGCTGGGGCTTTGAGCAGGCTCTGGACCGGTGTGGGGTCCAACCCGCGTCCCGGTCCCGCTCTCGGGGCTCCCGCAGCAGCATCTGCAGCAGAGATGGACCGTTGTGCCGCTTCGGACTGGCAGCGAGAGGGTTTGGAAGAGGAAGGTAAGTCGACATGGTAGGTAGAAATAACAAGTGCTTTGTGGAAACCCTGAAGAAATAACGAATGGATTTTAATAGAGGATCTATCTTTGGAAGGTCTGGCACAGGGTCTGACCCAAAAAAGCCACCTGCAAACCCGGCCAGCACCACTTCCCTGTGCTTACACCCGGCCAGCTCTGCTCCGAGGACGGAGGCATCCCCGTCCCGCTGCAGCAAAGCGCTCGGGGGCACCAGGAACACCGCTCGGTGCTGCCCCTGCCCCGCGCAGCAGCGGGGGGGTCTCTTGCTGCAAACCCCAGAGGGGCTCCCGGGGAGAGCGAGAGCAGCTTGGGAAGGCTTGAGGGACAGCAGGGCTGCAGGAACAGGCTCTCACTGCTCGCACGCTGGATCCAGTTACAGGCCAGGTCAATAAAAGAGCTGATTTTAGACTCATATGGCTGAAATAATTGCCACTTGCATGCCAAGGGCTCGTTAGCGGGGGGCAGCAGGCGGGGCTGGGGCTGGGGCTCACGCAGACCCTCGGGCTGGGCATCGCTTGCTGCTGCTTCGCTCCCCCCAGTATTTCTGCTGCCACGGAGAGAGCGGGACTGGGAGTCAATGGCACAAGCACGGGTGACCTGAGCAAGCCACGGTCACCGGTCCCTTGCCCGTGCAGCCGCCAGCCTTCCTCCCGCTCCTCCTCCTCCTCCCCTCCCTGCAGCCGGGCTTTTCTCCTGAAAACCCTTCTTTGTCATGGAAAGTTCTGCAGCTGGAAGAGGCCGGGCTGGGGCCAGGCGCGGGGGCAGCCAGGTCCCCTTGGCCCCGGCCCTTCGCGCCGTGCGTGCTCTGCTGCGCGGTGCCAGCGGCTCGGCGTGGTGGGGAGCAGCGTGTGCCGCGCTCCCGCGGGCAGCGCCGGCCTCCGCTCAGCCGTTAGCCAGAGCTGTGCCAGACCCACCTCCTGCCCCAGGCACTGCGCGGGTTTTCGGCTGGTCACATATGGAACGGGTTATGTTTTTATAATCATCTTTATGCAATCCTTTCCTTTTTTCTTTCTTTCTTCACTCCTCATGTTATTCCATACAATTCCTCCTCTCTTCCCCCACTCCAAACCTGTGCAAACCCCTTCAAACGCCACTCTACCCCGTCCCTGTCGAGGAGGGATGCCCATATCTGATCCGTCCACCTCTTGCGAGGACCCTCCGCTCTCTCGCTGACGGCGAGGCGGGAGCAGCTCTGCTTCTCCTCTGGATGCGCCCCCAGTTTTTGGCGCTACTCCTGCTGGCGCAGGGATGCGTGCTCTGACGGGGACCTGGCGCATGACCAAAGCCTCCCGCTCCTTGCCATCAGCCCAGAAACGCTATGTTCGTGCTGGGCATCGCCGTTTGCCTCCCCACCCTCGCCCTTCGCCCCCTTACAGGGGGATTTCTCGAGCCCCCCTCGGCCCCCCGTGCCCGGGCAGCGCGGCTGTGGGGAGCTGAGGCTCTGCTGCAGCAAATGATGGGGTGTAGCAAACACAGGGGAGCAGTGAGCCTGTGCTCATGGCCACGCCGGGGGGGGCAGGAGGTGGCGGGAGCCGGCGCCCTCCAAGCACCCCCCCTGTGCCCGGGCACCCCCAGCACACCCCTGTGCCACACGTGCCGGGGGGGCTCGGCGGCGCCGGCGGGGCCGGAGGGAAAGTGGCAGCAGTGAGTGAGGAGCACCGGCTCTGGGCTCCGCAGGCTGAACGTGTGTTCCCCTTTCCTAAGGAAAAAAAGGAGAGAAGGCTTTTCCCATGGAATTGCTGCTCTGACACATCTGAACCCACCCACGGCCCCACTATTAAATCTCTGCGATAGAGAACAATTTACCGCGGGATTTTGCTATTTTTTTTTATTCTACAGAGAAACTGCCGGTGCTACCCGCAGGAGCCAGCTGCCCGTCCTGGACCTCGGGAGAGCCTGGAGCTGTTTGGATGTGTCTCCAGGATATTTTGCAGCCCTCTGCCTCCTTCCCTGTGAGGCCTCAGCTCAGTACCACTCTACTTGTCCCGGGCAGAGTCAGCAGGTACCTGCGCTCGCCCCCGCGCTGGTGACTCCCTGCAGAGCAGAAGTGGGGATGCGAGCAGGAGCCCGACCTGGTGGGAGATGCATCGGCACGTCCGGCTGTCCGGAGGGCACCGGCAGGGTGCAGGGAACGCACCGATCCTGGAGATCGGGAGAAGGGCAGGGGCAAGTGAGCTTTATCAGGCTGTGGGCAAGCGATCCCTACTTCAGGCAGCGCCTGATGCTCGGAAGGGAGCGAGAAAGGTGTCACAGAGATGTCTGTCCTTGCCAAACACAGGTAAGAGAGCAATCCGTGTGCCAGCAGCCTTTAATCCCGCTTGTGGCTTCCCCAGCCTCCGCACCCCTTCCTTTTTCCGCACAGGGCAATAAACTTGAGGGGAGGAAAGCAGAGCCCGGAGCTCCTGCCACGCCACAGCAAACTGGGCAGGAGAGCAACTGGTTGGGGGTCCCACGGCAGCGACACCGGGCCGAGCCGCACTGCTCGGTCCCCCCCCGAGCCCCGACAGCCCCGTGGGCTCCGCTCCTGCCGGGAGCTGGAGCCGTGCCGCGCGCTCACATCGCGCTGGCCATAAAAGCAGACGGGGCTGGTGATGCAGGCAGGGCAAAGGCAGAGTGCGTGTTCTCACTGTAAATAAAATGAGATGATTAATTAAAGTGCAAGTCCGCTGCCAAGAGGAAGAATGGGGCTCAGGTGGCTAATTAAACTCAGGCTGCAAATCCAGCCAGAGAATCTCTGCCTTATGGTGGTGCGCACAACATCTGCTCCATTAAGATTTCAAGAGATAAAGGCAGGAGAGGTGCAAGAATGTAGGAATTCCAGGGGAGTCACCGTGGCGGACCCTCTGCCGCAGGGACCCGCTGCCGCCCGGCACCATCAGGCAGGGGGTGCACAAGCCACAGCCTGAACTCCACAAGGACATGGACACCCCTGGAAATTCCCCCTCCCCGATGGAAACACAGCGATGCGCCCCGATACCCGCCCAGCAAAGCCTGCAGCGCCGCTAAGGGGGGGCTCTGCTCCTGCCCGTGCACCCAGCGCCCAGTGAAATAACACCAGGCTGTGCAGAGCCCCCGTTCACCCCAAAGCTGATGGGACGGCGCGTGGCAGCACGCCCGTGCCCCCGCTGTGCCTCCTGCCGGGTCTCGGTGGGGCAGGGACCGCTGCGCTCCAGCGAAGCGAACAGGGACTGCGTGGGGTGGAGCGGCACCGGCGAAGTCGCTTTGGGACCGGATTCCCCCTCTCCTCTCCCTCCCCAAACATCTGTGCAGATGTTAACAGGCATGGCAGGGCTCGGTTTTCGATACGAAAGGCAAAGGGTTAGAGTTGAGCTCTTGGGTAAGCGACACCAAGAAAGTCAGAGTTTAATTGGCATTCCTGCCCGGGATGAAAGCCCGCGGCTGCCGGTGCCGGCAAAGGCTAAGAGGGACCATTGGTCACGGGCCGTAAAGGCCACACACAGGCGGCACCGGGGCAGGTCTCCCCCGCTGGAGGGGGCTTCGTCAGTGGGGATTGGCTCCAGCGCTCCCTCCTCGGCCTCTCCCCTCCCTCCTGCATCCCTCGTGCGGAGGCAGCGGTGCCCGGGAGCATCCCTGTGTGTGCGTGTCCCCGGCAGCCTTTGGTCCCCACCTACCGAAGGCTTCAGAGGGGGTCATCTTCCAAAAGGCTCTCGGAGCAGCGCAGGGCTCATTGTCCCCGTCTCGCCTTCGGGGCTGCATTCCGAGCCGTAAAGTTTGCAATAAAGCCCCCTCGGATGGACGTTAATCGCCAGCACCAGCTCCCCGGAGCCAAGCGGGAGGGCAGGACAGGGAACCCGGTGCTGCCGGGCAGAGCACGGGGGGCTGATCAGCGCTGCCCCCGTCTCCGTCCTCACCTCCCCGTGGGGCCGAACCCCTCCGCACGCCGGGGCGGGCTGAGGACTGCCACAGTCTGTCCGTCGGATGCACCGCTCGCCCGCGCCGGGGCTCTCCCCGTTTGCAGAGAGGCCCGGGGGCTCGGGCATCCCCTCCGAGTGTCCCTGAGCAAAACAACGAGCCGCGGGCACCCGCGCTGCCGGAGGGGCTCTGCCACGCGGAGCGGGTCACGCGCGTGAGTTACTGCAAGGGGCATTTTTACCAGACTTCCCAAACCGCCTGCGAACAGTCATCGTGTTAAGCGCACGGTCTGGCAGATGCAAGGCGGTAATTTCGCTCCTGATGCAGCTTGTTCGCAGCGCCGATGTCGCGGGGAGGGAGCTCGGTTGATGTTTCCCATTAGCGTGAGAGCCCCTCGCTTTGCTGCGAGCCCTTCCCACTTTAAATGCTTCACTGGGAAAACGGAGCCACTAAATTCGGCTACGGCCTCAATCCCTTTCAACTCCGGCACTGTAGGGGAGCTTCAGGCCCCAAGGGGGCTGCTCCGACTTGTTTTGGGCTCCTCAGAGAAATCAAAGCAAACGAAGAAAAATCATTCTTATTAAACGACTGGAGACTGGCGGGCTGCGGGGGGGGCGGGGAGTATCGGGATCAAACCTGGGGCAGCTTTTCCTCGCTTGTCCCGCTGCTCCAAGGCTGCTGCCAAGGACGGGGCCCGGGGACGGCAGGTCGCGGGGTGGCTCTCCCTTGCTGGGGGAGCCGTGGCAAAGGGGAGAGGAGCTGGGCTGGGGCAGCTCCCCGGGATGGGGCAGCAGACGGGGCACTGCCGGCCATCCCACAGCCGGAGCCGCCGGTGGGAACTCACCCAAATAAATACCAAAATAAAAGCGGGCTGAGGTAAGCATAGCCCCGACTCGCTGCCACCCCCGAAACCCTTCAGAGAGGTGGTGACAGCCCGCAGGTCCCCACACAGCACCCGCCTGCGCCGTGCCCCAGCACCATCGGGTGCGGGCAGCAGCATCCTCCCGCAGCCCCGCGCTGGCTCCAGTTTGTTAAGAAACAGCAAAGCGCGTAGTCCTCACTACAGAGCCCTCAGCTGCCAAATTCTTTCCTTCAGCTATAAATCTGTTCCAGAGCTGCAAGAGACGGGACTGCCCGAGGGCTGCAGGCTGCTGCTGCGGCGGCTTTCCCCTCGCAGCCCGCCGCGGGCAGGGAGGGAGCAGGGAGAGCCCAGCGGGGCTGGAGGTGGCCACGCGCCGCGAGCCCGGGGGCAAACCCAGCGCTTCCTGGGGCGGCGCTGCACTGGGGTGCACCAGCCAAGGGAGACCTGGCGGCCAAGGGATGAGAGTCCCCCATCCCACCTCGGTGGCACCCCAGAGCACGCGGTGACAAAGCAGCTACACGCACCCGAGCACAGAGGGCTGAGCCCCACCGCGGGCGAGCGCAGCCCCCGCGCAGCCCCGCAGCGGTGCGAGCTGCCACGGCAGCCCCGGCTCTGGGTGCCGCTGCTCCCCCAGCCCTGGGGCCAGGACGAGCCCCCCGAGCGAGAGCTTGCCAGTGGTCCCCGAAACAGCCCAGGGACTGGAGTCAATTGTGGTCAGGTGGTTGTTATTATCAGTAGTTTTCATTGTAATTCGGAACGGCTGCCACTTGCCAAGCGCTTTCTGCAGCAGCCCGTTATTAATGGCACGCCGAAGCGCAGCCGAGCTTCGCTTTTGCTGTCAGACAACTACTTTTGCTGTCAGCTGCTCCTCGCAGCCTGGCAAAACTTGGGGTTTCTCCTGTAGACAGTCGGTGCTCCCAGAGCCCCCGGGGCTGAGCCGCCACCGTGTGCGGGACCAGTGGGGCGGTTGCCAGCGGGATTCCCCACGGCCAGCGACGCCCCAGGGCCACCGCCGGCAGCCCCCGGTGTGGGCAAAGTGCCGAGGGCGGTGATGGCCTCTTGGAATGGCCATAAGGAGCAATATGGGGCTAATCCGAGCCCATATCCCATCTGCCCCTATGGCCTGGCCAGGCGCCTCGGAGAAAAGACAAGCGATGCTGGAATTACAGAATAATCTGCCATAATAATTCATCCTGATCCCCGTTAGCCAGAGGCTGGTGTACAACGAGCAGCGGCATGCTCGTCCTCAGTTATTTCTCAGTTATTCCTCGGGCAGCCCCTTGGGAATCCCGTCGGGAAGGGGATGCTGGCCGGGGAAGGACCGGCTGGCCGCGGTGATGGTGACCGGCCCCACGGGTGGCCCAGGGTGCCCCGGTGAGGAGGCGATGCTGTGGTCTACATGGGTGGATGCATCGCACGGCGTGGTAACGCTGGGTTTATCTCTGACACTGCTGTGCTAAAAATCAA
Source organism: Vanellus vanellus (assembly GCF_965231255.1). Lineage (NCBI taxonomy): Eukaryota > Metazoa > Chordata > Aves > Charadriiformes > Charadriidae > Vanellus > Vanellus vanellus. The sequence goes on from NC_138931.1 coordinate 697,079, forward strand.
TACAAATTCCCATTAAATACAAGTTTTTTGTGCAAATATAGCGGGTGACCCTGTTCGCTCTCTTTCCTCCTGCTCTGTCCTGTGTGTTTCCTGCAGGACCACTAAAACCTCCACAGCGGTTACAGCTCCTGCCAGCACTGCTGGGATGCAGCACCCTGCCTGCATGCCTTCTCCCTGCCCGCACACCCTCTCCCTGCCCGCCGTGCCCCTCCCCTCCTGCCCCCCTCCTTCCCTGCCTCCATCCCTGCGCGGGGCCATGGCAACGGCCGTGACGTCTCCCGCACCTCGAGGGTGATTTGATTAGGTGGGCTGCGCACCAGAAAGTTCCTGTTGGAGCAGAAGTGGATCTAATTATTGACGCTAACGGCGGCACAGGCTCGGCAGCGGAGCGAGGTGCCGGGCAGTGGGGGTGCGCCGGGCGGGAGTGTGCTCAGCGATGTCCGACAGCTCTGCCCTGAGCAGGAGGTCAAGGACGGAGCTGAGGCTGCTGGAACCGGCAGCCCGAGAGAACCAGACACCAAACCTCTCCTCCTCCCCGCTCCCTGCCCAGCAGATGATGCTCTCCGGGAGGATCCGGAGCCGTGGTCCAGAGCTCCTGCTCCTCCCGTGCCCCGTCCCGTGCCCGGGCAGCATCATGCCTCGCAAGGGAGGGCAGAGCCGCCGGCACGAAAATCCAAACAGCCCCCAGCTTCCTGCTCTGCAATGGTTTTCGCAGGAGGCAAATCATGGTAGGAAATGTGTCCCCCGAGCTCCTGGCGCTGGCTCGCGGCAGCGGCGGTGGGCAGACCTGACACCCTCTGCTGCGGCTCTGCCGGGGGGAACGCACCCGGAGACACAGGGCAGCGCGGGAGCTCTGCCTCCGCGACTGCGATCTGGGAGAGGGCACGGACGGGGAGGATTCGGCGCTCTCAGGGCCTGGGCTGCATCTCCGCCGTTCCCGTGCCGCGCGGTGAGGAGAGGGCACCCATTGCCTCCGCTGCGGAGCGGCGGGTGGGAGCCGGCATGGAGGGGGGCCGTGCCGCTGGCGAGGATGAGGATGAGGACGAGCTCCCCATGCTGCAGCTCCTCTTTCAAAGAGCGTCGGGTGAGGACTTTCACTCCCTTCTTCCTCCAATTTCAGTGAAACTGCAATTTTTATGCAGAAAAGAAGCCTTGGGAAAGCAATCTTTTGGCATGTCTTTGAGGCAAAAATCCCCTTTTTCTTGGAAAACAGGCCAAACCCCAGCCCATATTCGCTTGGAAGTGGGCCTCGTTCTGTTTGAAAAGCAGCCCGATTTTCTGATGGAAAACTGGGAAATAGACCCAGGTTGGCTCTAGGAGAGCGCGCTCCTCGCAGCAAAACGTTCCATGAAAATGACCTGCAGCCCACAGCAGAGCAGAAACCCTCGAAAGTGGAACGTCGCCGGCCCAGCCCAGCGCCGGCGGGTCCGGCCCGGCAGCGATGCTGTGCCGCTCCTCAGCCTGCTCCGAGCACGTCGCTGCTGCTGCTGCTGCTGCGGGCGGGAGGGGAGGCAGGTGCCCCCCACCCGTGGCTGTTGGGGTTCTTTCCAGCCTAATACGAGCAATGAACTCCCCCACAAAATTTGCCCCGCTAACGTGATTCTGGCATGGCACGTTGCCCAATAGGATTTCTATTAAAATGTGATTTCCGCCTGCTTATAATTTCATTACCCGAGGCATTTGTGTAGAACATCGACCACACAGGTAATATATGGGTAGGGGAGCTAAATTAGAGAGCGTGTACGTTTTTTAATGGAGGGTTGCAAGTAGACGTGAAATAATCAAGGCTGGATACAACTGCCATCATTTACCGGTGCCTGACATGGTGAAATACTTCATCGAGGGGTTATTGCCATTTAACACATCTTTCACTTCTTCCATCTTTCCTGAATAAAGTGCGCGGCCGTCCCATCCGTCTTCAGGCGGGATCTGTCAGCGCCGCTCCCTGCTCCGCCTGCCAGCGGCAGCGCCGTGCTGATGTACGCGCAATCGCCCCCACCCAGCAGGAACCGTATTTCTCCTTTATTTATCAGCACTTGAGGTCTTCCGCGTAAATTCAAAGACAGGGACGCACCGGCGAGGGGAAAACAGTCTTGTTCATCTCATGCCACATCCATCTCCCCCCAGACCTCCCCAGACTGTAAATTCATTTTGCAGACACCTTGCGTGGGACTGCGGCGAGGGACGCTGCCTGCTGTAACCCACCCCCCCCCGCCGCCTTAAACATATGAGAGAGAAGCTACCAAACTCCGAGGGTATGCCAAATAGCTGTTTTCCTGGGCAAAGCAGCTGGGAGTAAGGGAAAAGGCATTTTTGACCCCTTCCAGTAGCCTGTGGGCTCCGTGGGGCGGGGGGTGCCGGGGGGCAGCGGTGCGGCAGCCCCCGGCTCTGGGGGGCGGGTGGAGGATGCTCAGCCCGGCGCTGCCACTTAGCATTCCCCCGGCGTCGCAGGAATAAACACCGCTTTGTTTTAAGCCCCCTCGCTGCACAGGCAAGAAGCACTCAGGGGCTTTCATAAGCTCATCTGCATAATAATGCTGGAGAATTCTTACCTCCAGTGATCCCAGTGTCAAAACCCCCAGTCCAGCCGTAAATTATGGGGAGGAAGCGCTGCGGAGAAAACGACACTGGTGCGGTGGAGGGAGCGGGGCTGGTTTGGGGGCCGTGCTCGTGGCACACTTTTCTAAGCAAAAGTCTGAGCAAGAGGAGGGCGAGAGGGGACCGAGGAGGAAATTTTGGGTGCCCAGAGCGGTGGGCTGCGCTGCCGGAGCTTCGTCTCCCAGATCACGAGTGAACCCGTGTCTGGGGGGGGGGTTCAGGAGGTGCCCCCCATCCCTCGGTGGGAAGGACCCGCACCACCAGCGAGCCCCAAAGCCCCACGCCGGGATGGGGCCGTGGTGCCGCCTTTGCACCAACCCCTACCGTGGCCGGGGGGCTCAGGACATCCCCACCAGGGGAACAGGGGCCACGTACCAGATGGGCGACTACTGGGGAAATTCTGATTTACGAGCAGCAAAACCTGCTAACGCCGTCACTCTCCGGTGAGGGAGAGGTGTTTTTTCTGGCGTGCTGTAGGAACAGGGGCTGCTTTGAGCCCGGAGCCTTCCTGAGCTCCCAGCCCGCGGGGTGCGAGTCTGGGAGGTGATAACTTATGCAAACACACGTGCTGTTCCCCGGCCAGCTGAATTTAGCATAAATCAAGAACTCTGGCTTTGCAAGAAAAACAAAGACGCTGAAATGAGGCAGGGCAAACGGAACAAAAGCCCTTTCCTAACTCAGATGATAGCTCAGATAGGGAGACGGGCAGCGCCCGGCGGGCTGCAGCAAGCGCACAAACCCTCGGAGGGACGGGGCTCGCCGGCAGCGGGGGCACCCGCCAGCGCTGCCCCTGCGGCTCCCGCAGCCCTTCCCCGAGGCCTCACGGCGGGCGGCTGGGAGGAAGGAGAAACATTGCTCACCTTCCTCCTCCATCTCCCGCATCCCGGGGCAGCCTCTCCTGGGGGGGGCTTGGGAAGGAGGGTGCTGCCAGCCCCCGTGGGGTACCTTGGAGGATGCTTCCTGAGCCTGGGGAGGGGAACTGCAGCCCAGGCGCCTGTAAAACTCTCCCCAGAGCCAGCGGGGCCAAAAGCGAGCTTATAGAGAAGAAAAATGGGTCTCAGCAAGGTGCATAACTCATTTATGAGCTCAGCGGGTGCTGAGAGCCCCCGTGAGCGCCGAGCTCTGCGCAGGCTGAACACGCTGCTTTGCGGGGGAGACGCGGCCCGGGGTGAGGGATGGTTTCAGGGCAGAAAGCGGTGGGGGAAAAGCCGCTGCTGGAGCCTGGAGAGCAGGAAAGAGGAAGGAATCACACCCGGCGCCAGCTGCTAACCCGCTCCTCGGAGCCAAGGCAGGAACAGACCCAGAGCTCAGCCCGCAGCCGGCGCCTGCAGCAGCCTGCGGTAAAACCAGGGCTGCCCCGGCCCCGGCTGCCCACTGGCTTTTTCCTGACTCTGGCCACGAGGGCAGCCGGCATGGATGGTGCCGATCCTCCCAACCTCCTCCTCGGGCCCGGGATCACGGGGAGCTTTGCTGCACGCGTGGGCTGTCGCCGTGCCGGGGCGGTGCTGAGGCAGCACCGGGGCAGCGCCGGGGCTTGCCCAGCGCGGGACAGCAAAGGGCGGCAGCAGGGCCCGGGGGGGTGCTGGGGGCAGCGAGGCCGGGCCGGGGGCAGCACCCCGGCCACAAACGGGGCAGACTGCCGGGGAGACACATCCTCCACCACGGCTCCCGACGGGCTTCACGCCCTCACAGGGGGGAGCCTGGGGTCTCAGACCGCCTTCATCAGTCGAAGAGTCGCCAGGAGGAGCGGGCAGTTCAGCCGCACATCTTCAAATCATGGTTTATCTTGTCTACACGGAGTTCAGAAGCTTCTGCCTGCAAGGTCTCCCCGGAGCCCTCGGAGCATGCCAGGGTTCTCCAGCCCGGGACATCCAGTACCGCGGGGCTGGGAAGTCGTTCGCCGCTCGGAGCTCAAAACAAACCCACGTGTGTCCCACCCCCGGCTCCTCGAAACTGCCCGTTCCTCCCCTAATGCAAGAAAAACATGGACGGGCATGAAAGGAAAGGGGCTGCCACCGTGAGCTAAGCAGCCACTCTGGCCATCACGTTCCCATTCCCAGGAAGATGCTTGGGGTGTAGCACAATCAAACATCATCTTTTTTCTGCCAAGTTACGTCAGGATTTACAAGGCATTTCCAAGATGGAAAAAAAATCAGGAATTATTGTGGATGCGCATTAATTTCAGCTCCACGCATGAAAAATGCTGGGCAGGAGCAGACCGGGTGCCCCGCGCCGGCCGTGCCACAGAGCTGAGCACCAGCGGCGGTGGCGCGGGAGGAGTTTTCCTGGAGGGAAAAAGGGAAGGTGGCAATTGGGGCACTTGGGTTCCCGTCCTGAGGTGGGGGTAATTCTCTGACCCACCCCGGGCTCATGGCTGCCTTTGCTGTCTGTGCCCCCTGGAGCCGCCCCTGCCATCAGCTCCTGAGAGGCTTTTTTTTTTTTTTTCACTTTATTTTTGGCAAGGAGCCTTCCGAGTGAAGCAAGCAGCTGGCATGGGAAAGGGCTGGTTTGGCCGACGTGGTGCAGAGCCCCTTGCCGTGCTCCAGCCAGCACCGCGCAGGCGGCAGCGGCAGCCGCACGGCCGGAGCATCCCTGGGGGGGGGGCTGGATGCGGCCCCTCTGCCCCCGCAGCCCACTGGAGCCTCCGGCGCACTGGGGCAGAGCGACGTCCAGGCGGTGGGAGCCTCTACCGAGAGCAGAGCAGGAGGGGGAGATCGAGCACGCAGCTATCGATTGATTCCCGTTGTTTTAACAGATTACTGGAAAGAATAAGGAAGGAGAGCTGGCATGGCCCGGCTCAGCCAGCACCGCGTTTCCTCCTAATGGCCCCGGCGCTGCCCGCGCGATTGCTCCCCGCAGACCCGTGAAGCGAAGGAGTCCCGTGCTGGTGGCAGCAGTTGGCCTCTCCGCCGGCGGGGCTGGTGGCCGGGGGGGGCATTTCTATTGCCAGCCGGCTCCTGCATCCTCTCCCAGCATCCAGGCAGTGTTTTTTCCTCCACCCCGGCTCATTTTTGACAGAGGTTTTGTCGCGCAGGAGAAGCTCGAGGTGGGGTTTCTAGGCAGGGCGATTCTCCCACAGCAAAATCCAAAACGCTTTGGCAGCAGGGACCTTTGCAGGGCGGGGGATGCCGGTGAGAAGGGGCACCAGAGCCTGGACCAGCCCTGCAGGTGCTCGTGTCCCCTCCCGGCCCCCGGGGATGAGAAAGATGCTCTTCCCCCCGGGGAGCAGAGACGGTCCCGCAGAGCGGAGGCTGCGTGTCGGGGCGCTGCAGACCCCGGGATGAGCCCCCGCCGGGACAGGCCATACGCCGGTGCGGCACTCGCAGCCCTCCCGGCAGAGCACAGACACTTTTTGTCGCCTTTCCACCCTCCTACATATTTATCAGCCTGATTTGCATGGCCCTTTGCATAAGCCGCTGGGCCGGTCGCTGTGAAGCGTCTCTCTCGTGAAGACAATCTGAAGTATTCATCTAAACAATTCTGCCGGCATTTTGACTTCCCGGGACAGAGCCTTTGTTTTACGCCATTGCCAGCAAATTCCTGCTCAGATGGGCTCAGGTTTCCAGCGCGCCATTAGCACACAGCCGTTCCCGTTGAGCGCGGGGGAGAATTTCCCCTTTTCCGTCCAACTCGGAGCAGCAGCAGCCCGGACTGTGCTGGGAAAGCTGCTCCTTATTTAGGTGTCCAAACACAGTTGAGGCGCAAACCTTGTTTAAAAATGCCCCTCCGGGGGCTCTGCCGCCGGCGGCTGCGGTGCTGTTGACATTACTCACCCAGGCAGCTTAACCAGAAAGCTCCTCTCCTACTTCTTACGGCTCCATTGAGCGAGAGGAAATGGGGTCGTTATGCTTTTGATTTCAGACCCTAATTAGGCCTCAGGAAAGGAAATAGTGCTACTGAGGTAATGCGCTCCCGGCTCAGCACAGGGTCCCGGCGTCGCTCCCGCCTTTGGCAGCGCTCAGCCGTGCACAAGGTCCCTGCGCCGCCGTCCCCAGCCCGGGGAGGAGGAGCCGCTCCCGACCCACAATAGCCCCATTGAGGGCTTCCAGCGGGGATGCGGGAAAGAACCACGTCAGTGCAACCTGGCACGCGGCTAGAACAGACATCAGAGTGACGGCTCGTACATGGAAAACAGGCAGGGAGCGCGAGGCAACCGGGCATCGCCCCGGCACGAGGGGAGCGGAGGGGCCACAGCATCACGGACACGCTGCGTCCCCACCTGGGATGTGTCGAAAAGGCCGGGCGCTTCATAGAATCATAGAATCACAGAATCATAGAATCAGTGAGGTTGGAAGGGACCTTTAAGATCATCAAGTCCAACCGTTAACCTGCCCTGATAAAAACACCACCACTCCTAAACCATGTCCCTAAGCAGCTCATCTACCCTTTTCTTAAACACCTCCAGGGATGGGGAATCCACCACCTCTCTGGGCAGCTTATTCCAATGTTTAATAACCCTTTCAGTGAAAAAATGCTTCCTAATATCCAATCTAAACCTGCCCTGACATAACTTGAACCCATTTCCTCTTGTCCTATCACTTGTCGCCAGGGAGAAGAGGTCAGCTCCCATCTCTCTAAAACCTCCTTTCAGGTGGTTGTAGAGGGTGATAAGGTCTCCCCTCAGCCTCCTCTTCTCCAGGCTAAACAACCCCAGATCCCTCAGTCGTTCCTCATAAGGTTTGTCCTCCAGACCCTTCATCCAGCAAATAGCACGTTTCACCACTGGATAGCTTCCCCCAAAAGAGCCATCTGTCCTCTCGTTTTGTCTTTAAAAATTGCCCCATCATCATGGAAAAGGCCCTTTAGCACATTACAGAAAAGGGGTCTGAGGTCATACCAGTACAACCCAAACCTTGCGGAGGATGTCGTGCCGTTGCCTGCTCCACTGCTGCAGCTCACAGCCAGCAGCTCATTTAGCATTCAAATACAGACTTGGATTTTTAAAGTAAAAAACACATTTGAAGATGTGTGTGTTGAAATGTATACGAGAATGCGCACACGTGAAGGTGCACGTCTGGGTATCCGTGTCCTGCGGAAGAGCAAAGGGACCGTGGCCAACCAAACAGTTGGTCCAAAAAAGTTAGAAGGGAAGAACAGAAGTCCTAAATTTCCCGTTTCTTGGTGAGAAGCAGCCATTTCTGTGTTGCATTCCCCAAATCAGCCGCCTCAGCGCTGGCTGGGGAGAGCCCTGTGGGGCTGGGACGGGGCCGCGCGGGACCCCGGGGACAGGACGACAGGCCAGGGCGATTGATTTAACGATTCAGGAAAAGCAAAACACAGCAACAATCTAATAAGATGATTCTGCACATGCATCTCTGTCCATTAGGCCGGCACGCGGCTCCTCGCCTGCCCCGTGGGTCGGCTGCCCGGCGTGACGGCTGAGCGCTCCAGCCTGGATCGATGCTCCCCGGCTTTATAAACCCACTAATCACCCGGATTTATAGGCAACGTGTCTCGGAGGCACCCGGAGGCCTCCTGCGTTTCTTCCGAGAGGAGGGTTTGAATCTTTCCTGCTTTTCAGTGATTCTGCCTTGGAGAAACCCGCGGCTGCCCCCAGCCCCCTCACGCCGTCCCCAGCTTTGCCGTGGGGCTCTGCCCACTGGTGGGGCTGGGGGAGGCGGGGGGCTGCCGGCTCCCGGGGAGGGGGCTCCGGGGGCCCCCGGGCTTCTGGCATCAGGGCTGTCTCCAGCCCCACGGCCGAGGCAGCGGCTCTAAAGTACAAGCAATATTTGTGCTGTGATTGCACCCTTATGGGCCCGTCCTCTGCTTAGCAACTGCTCCTCTTATCTGCGGGGGATTTGCTCACACAAGCAGCTCCGGCCGCTCCGCGGCAGCCCGGGGTGGAGGGCACGCTGCAGCCACGTCCCTGCCAAGCCGGCAGCCTGAGGAATCCCCCCTGCCCATCCCAGGGACCTGCCCACGCAGTGCATCAATGGCCCTGCCAGCGCCCAGCCAACAGCCCCCCGCCGGGCACGGGGAGTGGGAGCAGCAGCACCGGCACCGGGGCATCTCCACGAGGTGCTGCGGAGCATCTCCATGGGGTGCTGCATCTCCACGGGGTGCTGCATCTCCGCGGGGTGCTGCATCTCTGCGGGGTGCTGTGCGCAGCCTGATTAGCCCCGGCACCACCCCGCTCCGCAGACTTGCAGAGCACAGTGTGTTCAGCTAATCAGAAGGAGACGAAGTGCCGGCTTGATTGCGGTGACTAAGTACCTTCATGTGCAGAAAATGGCAGGCGCTGGAGAGCTCTTCAATCAAACCGCGCAGAGCACGGCACAGCGAGAGCCAGCAGCCCGCAGCACTCGGGGTTTGCCTTCGTGAGAGTGAGGATGATGAGGGAAGGAGGGACGGGAAGCGCTGCCGTCTCTGTCCCGGGTGTCGGGGTGCACGGGGGGTGCTGAGCACACCCTGGGGCTGCAGGAGACCCGTCGGCCAGGCTCGGGCACACCGACCCCGTGGCTGCTTCTTGTCTTCAAATCTGCGAATCCACCGACTGTCAGTATTTTCAAAGAATTTCCTGTATTTAAAGAGAGAGATGCTCTTAAGTGCTTCCCTGGATGAGGGCCAGAGCGCTGAGTGCCTGCAGGATGGACCCGGGCTGGGGACGCCTGTTCCTGGGAGGGGAACGTGCCCATGGGTGCACCTTCTCCCGAGGACAAGCTGCCAGCTTCTGCCCGCAGCGCTCCCGGGGATGCTGCCCCTGCCCGCAGCGCTCTTGGCACCAGCGCGTGAGATTCCTGACGCAGGGGAAAGCTTTTGGCATCTCCTGCACGGCACCAGAGGGGCCACGGGACGTGCCCAGCCTCGTGCCCGGCGCCAGGGAGGAGCGCTCCCGGGGCTAACGGCATCCATGGGGCAGCATGAAATAGCCTGCGCAAAACTGTGAGTTTAACAGTTTGCATTAACCTTTGACCTGTTAGCACCCGCTAAAAGGAAGCGATTAAACACCGTCAGGTTGCTTTACAGGCAGGCGCTGCCCACGCAGGCACCCGCGTGCCCGGAGCGGCGCCCCAGCGGCCAGCCCTGCGCCCGCTGCCGAGAGGAGCTGCGGGACCCTCCCCGGTGTGCCGCTGCGGGAGTGCAGGCACCGTGCTAACACTCCGCAGCACCAACCCAGGCTGAAACCGCCGACATCACGTTCACCCGCAGCCGAGCCCCGTCAGAGGGCAGCCAGTGCCGGCAAGGACCGGTGAGCATCCCCCGGGGCGCGAGGCCGGGGCGGGGGGTGCTGTGCCCACCCCTGGCAGTGCTCAGCACAGACCCTCTTCCCATCGCTCCCGCCTTGCTGGGAAGCTCTCTTTGGCCCTCGCGCCATGGCGGCCCCGCGGGACACCTCTGCGGGCACAGGGCGCGCTGGCTCCCGGCCGGGGTGATGCTGGCTGCTCTACAGCTTTCAGGGTGCACTGGGGTGGATTTTTTCCTCTCAGCCCCCATTTTCTATGCTATTTCCTTTGGACTTTCCAAGAAATTGTCTCCTGCCGCCCCGCAGGCACCTCTTTGAGGGCGGCGCTGCAGCCTGCCCCGGTCCCGCAGCCTGAGAGAAACCCGGGACCTTCCCCAGCACGGTGGGGGGAGGGAGGAGAGGCGCGAGAGGCCGCTTTACCTGACTCTGGTAAATAATGCATTAGTTTGCACTTACCAGAGTCTGAAAACACAGCACGCTGGTTCGCGTTCCTGCCGGGGCTGCGGAACCGGCTGCTGCTCCCTCTGCGGCGGTTCCCGCAGACGGAAGCGCAGCATCTCCCCCTCCCTTGGGCTCCTTCTTCCCGCAAACCGTGCTTTGCCCTCTTAATTTCCTCTTTCCTATTTAACGAGTTGGTAAGTGCCAGGGATGACGCCTGCCTCAGAGCGGAGCGCCCTGAGCGTTAGTGAGAGACGATCCCATCAGGAGCAGGGCAGCGCGCCCGGCTCCATGCATCCCATCCTATCCGGGGCTCTGAGCCCGGGACGGCGCTGCCGCCAGCGCCGCAGAGCTGCGGGGTCCAGCGGGACAGCCCACCCAGGCAGCCCCCGGGGGATGAAAGGTGCCCCAGGGCCGCCCCACGGCTGCGGAGCGTGCCGGGTCCCGGTGTCGGCCCTTCCGTGGGACGCGCGCACCCCCGGCTCCGCAGGGCACCCGGGCAGCTCTGCCCGCCGGTGCAAATCAAGGAAAGCTTCACCTGGAGAAATACAGAAGTTCCCAGAAGCGTGGGTCACGCTGCGGGGAAAACAGAGTGTTTTGAGCTGTCTGCTGGTGAGAGAGACAGCAGAGAAGGGAAAACAGGTTCTGCTTTTGGAAACCGCCACCTTCGAGCCCAGAGATCAGGACACGTCAGCTCATCAGCGCCCATCTGCCAGAGGCTCGGCGTGTACCGGAGGTGTCAGAGCGACAGATAGTGTAATTGCTAAATAATTCATCAGAAAAGGCCAAACAAAAGCAAGTGGGAAGAGCAGCCCGACAGAGCAAATGTGCAGGCAGGCCCCAGAGAGCCGGGCCCGCGGCGTGGCATCCACTTTGCAGCGAGCTCTCCGCTGGCCAGAGCCGCTTGGAAAACTCTGGGTGGCTTCGCTTCCAATAACACGCCTGTTGATTTTCCCTCCGTCCCTCCAGCAGCTTTTGTGACATCATTTTCCCCTTATATCCCTCTATTTCGGACCAGGGCGAGGAGGGAGAGCAGCAGGACCTCCCCCGGCGCAGCTCACGCTCTCGCTGCCCCCCGCGCAACCCCGGAGCATCCCGGGGAAGGCTGAGCCAGCCCTGCCCGCAGCCCGGCTGCCACGGGGCCCCGGCGGAGCCAGCGGGGCGGTCCCTCGGTACCCGCCTCGCTCGGCATTTGGGGGACCCGGACACCCCCGGGCAGCGGGGCACCCCGGGGCGGCTGTGCCTCGCTGTGCCGAGCCCCCGGCTGCCTGTGCCAGCTCCCCGCGGCCGGACAGGGGCTCCTCTCCGCAGCCAAGTGAAGCCGCGTCCAGGAACGGCAGAGGGGCAGGGCCGGCAGGTCCCTGGCACCCGTCCTGCAGGTTAAATCTGTCCCCGGCCACAAATTAGACGTGTCTGTTGAGCTCATCTTAAATTACAGTGCAGAGCGGCTCTTGTAATTAGGGGGTTCGCTCTGAAGGCACGTCCCTGCAATGAACACCCTGCGCACGCTGCTTCCTCCCGCGCGCAAATCAAGGCAGAGGGGCCCCATCCTGCCCACGGAACCACGTGGAGGAGGGCTCGGGCCGCGGGCACCTGCCGGAGCTGGCCCCGAGGCGGAGGTGGCGGTCGCCCCGTGCAGGGCGGCGGCAGCAGGACATGCCACACTCCCCCCCCTCGTGCCGGATCTCTGCCCAGTGCCGCCTGATTTCCAGCTCTTCAAGATGGGGACACAGGAGGGACCAAACTGGGTAAACCCCAGCTTTACCCCAGGCCCCAGCCCCAGACTCTGGCCGTGCCGGGACTCCCCGGCGGAGGCACCGCGGTGTGCCATGCGAAGGGGTGGTGGACCGAGGATCGCCCTCCCCGGTGCCGCGCAGCCCATCGGCAGCCGTGCGGCACGTCCAGCCCCCGCAGCCCCCCCTGCCCGGGACTGTGCCAGAGATGGGTTTGGCTGGCACTGCCGGGGTCCGGAGCCCCATGGCTGCACCCCTGGGGCCCAGGCACCCCGACATCCGCAGGGACAGGCTGGGAACCACCGCGGCCTTTGTCCTGGAGAGCGAAGAGACAAAGCACCCGGATTTTAAAACCAAAAACCCCAACTCTACAGGCAAAGAGGGGCTGTTGCCTGTGCCCGAGTTGACCGGGGCACGGCTGAAGGGTGGCGGGTTGTTCCTACAGACAAACACACGGGAACGGGCGGCTGAGCAGCTGCCGACCCCACGAAATGAAATTTAAGATGCTGAAAAATCACCTCGCCCATCAATCAGCTCCCCCGCAGCCCGTGGCCCCCGCGCGGAGCTGCACCTCGTGGCTGCCGGCAGCAGCCTCTGCCCCCAGCGCCACCTCCGCCGAGACCCACCGGCAGCGGCGGCCGGGTGCGCCGATGGCGATAAATCTTGCTAACGGATGCGCTGCGGAGGCCGTTTCCAGGCTGCAGCGCACGAGGAGCAGCAGCGAGTGCCCTCCCGGACGGACCACCCCCCACCCCACTTGCTGGGGGCTGCAGCCCCCCCTGGGCACCCCGCAGGGCCGGGGCTGCGTGAGCCACCAAACCCATCGGTGGCCACTTCAGAGCCGCCGTGACTCCCCGTGCGGGTGTTTGCGCAACACCGCAGTAACCAAAAGATGATTGCTGTGCCGTGCCGGGGGAAGCAGCGACGCGGGCGCAGCGGCTCAGCACCGCAGCAGCGGGGGGAAAGGGGGGTCACGGGATGTCCGAGCCGAGCTGAAGGTCCGGGGGAGCAGGGTCCGGGGCCGATCCGGTTGCTCAGCCCCGCACCGGTGGCTCCCGGCGCAGCAGGATGAGGAGTCTGCTGCAGGTACGGCGGCAGCGAGAGGGCACCGAGGTGTTCTCGCACTGAGGCGGCCTTTTTGTCAAAACAAAGCAGAACAGAAAAGCTGCAGATTTTTTCACTGAAACCTCACATTCTCTCTTGCAGATAAAATTTCACTCTCTGGTTTGTTTGTTTGGTTGGTTTTTTTTAACCAGAATAACCTAAAACATTTCAGAAATGCGCTCCGTAGCCCAGCCCCACGTGCCTACCAGCATCTTCACCCCGGCAGCCCCGGCCCCAGACCGCTCCTCCCCACCGCTTCCCGCCGTGCCGATGGGACCCATCTCCGGATGGGATGGCGTCTGCTGCGGCTGCGGAGAGCAGGCCACGTCCCCGGGCAGTCCCCACCTAATATTTCCATGGTCTGGCATCTGAGAGCAAAACCACCCCCCTCTTCCCACCGCCGCTGGTTTCGGCATTGCTGCCAGAGCCGCCGCCGGCTTCGGTGCGAGGCGTGCGCCAGCCGGGCACGACATCTCTGCGGAGCCTGAGCCCACTCCATCGCCCGCACAGTGCCGGGCGCAGCAGGGACCCTGCCTGCAGTGCAGGGCTGGGGGGACATTTGGGGTCCCTGTCGCCCCCGCGGTGGCAGTGCTGTTCCTGCTCTAACTCCTACTCCCCGGCGAGCAACGTGCGTGCTGCCGCTCGGTAATAGCGCTCCTTCCTGCGCGCCCCTGGCAATGGCGTCGCAGAGGGTATCGCGTCGCAGCAGGATCCTTGATGAAGCCCTGGAAGGGCTGACAGGAGGGGTGCGGGGGGGGAGAGGGGCCGGTCCCACGCTGGGCACTCAGATTGTCCCTCCAGCCACCAGCACCGCCGGTCCCCTCTCTCCCCAGGCCTGGGGGGCACCCCCCATCTCTGCTTCTTTATACAACCGGGGGTCAGACCCCCCTCCCAGGGCAGCAGCAAGGCGCCTCCGGGCTTGTTGCACCAATTCGGGCCATTGTCCCTTTAGGGCTATTGTCACCTAAAAATACCACCTGTGTTTTCCTGCACACTCTTGTAGTTTGTAATTGCTGTATATAAATACACGCGTATATATACACACACACACAGAGGAACACAGCTGAGCAGGTTTGCTATTTAAAGCCCAGGCAAGGAGGGGGCCCAGCGCCAAGCCCGGTTTTTAGGAAGGGGCATCGGTGCAGGCTGAGGACACGGCCCCGACCCAGTGGCCGCGCTCCAGCGTGGCGGACCCGTCGCCTGGCAAAAATAGGAGCCTACATCAGGGTCGGAGGAAGTTTAAATCAACACCGGAGGCGGCGCGGGGGGCAGCGGCAGAGCCCGGCCGTGGGGTACCTGCCCCGGTGTGGGTCACCCCCCGCCCCGGCTCTCCTCCCCACTGCATCCTACGGGAACCCCCCCGAGGAGCACGGCCGCCCCGGTGCCGCAGCACCCCGAAGCCTCAGGCGGACGGGGCTCACGCCGGAAGGTTTAGCGTTGGCGAATGCTGAGTGCCAGGACCGGGGGTGCCCCGGCAGCACCGGCTCTGCCCTCACACCCGGGCACAAAGGCAGCCACTGTGCCGGGAACGCGACACCCCCTCCCGCTGAGCCCCGTTCCTCCCCGGGGGATTTGCGCAACAGAAACGCCGGCCCTGCCAAAGCCAACACGGGCTGCTGCCTCCGCGGGACGAGGCGGAGCGGCGTTCAGAGCCCTCGCTCAAGCCCAAGGGCAAACCACCTCCTGCCAGCTCGGATGCCGCGGCTTTTGGGGGTTTTTTGCTTCCTCCCCACCATCGTTTGAGTCAGCCCTTTCGGCAGCGCACTGGGAGCAAAAGCCTCCACAAGCGCTTCCGCGCGAAGCCACCGAGTTTCCCTTCGGTCGCACCCCGCACCCCGCGAGGACCCGAGTGACCCTCAGCGCCGCAACCTGCCCTCCCTGCCCCGGGGGGCGGTCAGCGGGGGTCCCCATCCCCAGTGGGCTCCCCTGGCTGGTGGAAGCAGCCCCGGGCGAGGGGGGGACAGGGAGCCGCTGGCCCCCGGCCAGCAGAGCCTCTGGGCAAACGAGAAGCGGTGCTAACGAGCGAGCGGCGCAGCCTGGGTCCCGCGTGTCGGGGCAGGGTGGGACGAGCGCTGCTTTTCAGCGGTGGTGCTGTGCCGTGCTGCGCCGGGCTGCGGGGGCCGGCACCTCTTTCTGGGGGCTGCAAAGCGAGCAGCATCGCGCCGCTGCCTGCTCTGAACATCACACTACCGCTGAGCTGCAGAGACAGGGGGACAAATGGCCTCACCTTTGCAGCCGAGGAGTCAAACCCACCGCCCTGCACCCCGGGCTCACCCCGGGAGCTCTGGATGGGAATCACGGAATGGTTTGGGTTGGAAGGGACCTTAAAGGCCATCCAGTGCCACCCCCTGCCCTGGGCAGGGACACCCCCCCCCAGCCCAGGGTGCCCCCAGCCCCGTCCAACCCGGCCTTGAACACCTCCAGGGATGGGGCAGCCACAGCTCCTCGGGGCACCCTGCGCCAGGGGCTCACCGCCCCCACAGGGAAATATTTCCTCCTAATATCTCATCTAAATCTCCCCTCTTTCAGTGTCAAACCATTCCCCCTCGTCTCATCGCTCCCCTCCCTGACCCAGAGTCCCTCCCCGGCTCTCCTGGAGCCCCTTTAGGCACTGGAAGGGGCTCTGAGGTCTCCCCGGAGCCTTCTCCTCTCCAGGCTGACCCCCCCCCACCTCTCCCAGCCTGTCCTCCCAGCAGAGGGGCTCCAGCCCTCCCAGCAGCTCCGGGGCCTCCTCTGGCCCCGCTCCAACAGCTCCGTGTCCTTCTGCTGTGGGGGCCGCAGAGCTGGAAGCCCATGGCCAGCACCACCCGGGATGCGGCTGCAGCATCCGGATGCACCACGCGCCCCAGCGGGACGGCACAGTGCAGGCGGACAAGACCTTGGGCTGTCCGTGCTGCAACGCCTCCAGACACCCCCCTCTCGCAGAGCTCGATGGGTTGCGGCTATAAACCCTGACCAGTGCTCCCAGTGCCCGGCTGCAGCGTGGATGTACCTGCTGCCGGCTCAGCCCCTCTCCGTCCCCGGACCGCCACCGCCCCCCGCTCGGGGCCAGCTGGCAGGTGACGATGCCGGGGCTTTGTCTCTGCCCTATGATGTTGCCCGTGATTTATAGGTCATTTTACAGCAGCTGTAAAGAGGCTGTAAATTATAGGAGGGGCATAAATTAGCCACGGACCCCTTTACTGGCCATAAAGATCTGAGGCCCACCACAGCTGCCTTTGGAGCTGGCACCCCGGGAGCATTCCCGAGGACAGCCAGGGGTGTCTTCAGCCAGGCCAGCGCGGCCGCGCCGAGTTATTTAGCACGCCTCGAATAAATGGGCCCTTTTATTCCAGCGGGGCCACGGAGCCGGCGGGTGACAGGTGGGGAGGGGCCGGTGCGACGGGGGCAGCCCCGGGGGGGCCGGGGGCTCCCTGCCATGTCCGGACCTTTCCCCCCGTGTTTTGTCGAGGGGAGGAGAGGACACTCCGTCCCCCGGAGAGACCCTTGGTGCCGAGCCCCCCAGCCCGTGCCCGGGAGGGTTTGGTGGTCCAGCCCGGCAGCCGCCCGCCGAGATGCAGCAGCGGGACGGTGCGGAGGGCGCAGGAGCATCGCAGGAGCACGGCAGGAGCCGGGCGCAGGCGGGGATGCACGCAGCTCCTGCGGCCGCCCCGGCCGCCTGCCCGGGCTCACAGCGCGCGGGGGCTCTGCAGGACAGCCCCACGTCCCCCTCTTAACGAGCACAGGGTCAGCGCCTCGTTCGGCTCCTGCAGCCCTCGGCATGCTCCCCGTGCGCCAAGTCCCCCGAATTCCTCCGCTGGCCGCCCTGCCCCAGCGGCAGTTGGTGCCCTGTTGTTCTCCGACGTGACCCTGGAGCACAAACAGCTTTGCAGCTCCTCGCCGTCCTGGTTAATTACATTATGTCTAACGAGAAGGATCAGGCGGAAGGGATTAAACTTTGAATCTGCTTCCGCGGTCCCGGCGCACAGGAGAGAAAAGCAGCTTTATCCATTCAAAACGGGAGTCATTTTTCACACCGGCTCCAATCCCAGCGCTAATCTCCTTAGTTTGCCCAGCCCGCTGTCAGCTCCACAGGCAGGCAGGGCAGGCAGGGCAGGCAGGATGCTCCCAGCCTCGGGGTCCTTCCCTTACCCAGCTTTGTAGCCTGCAGGCAGTGACGGAGCAATGACGGGGAGGGCAGGGGACTTTGCAAGCCCTGCCCCAGCGCTCCGTGTGCTCGGGGGACCCTTTCAGTGGCTTCTCCCCCGTCTCCGCCTGCGCCACGCTGCACCGGTCACCACCGGACCAAAGAGCACGGACAGAACAGCACGGCTGGGGGATTTCTGAGAGGTGCCAGCGGCTCAGCGATTCCCCCTGCCCGGGGCTGCAGCTGCTCGCCGCATGGCCGGAGCGCGGGAAGTGCCGGTTTGGGATGAAGCCTGTTCCCAGGCGCTCCAGGGAAGAGCTTCCAAGCATTGGGGTCCACGCACACACAGCGCCAGCGGAGCTCCCGGTCCCCGGGGCCACCCGAAACCCCACGGCTGGGCCCTGGGTGAGCCCCCACGGCCGAGGAGGGACGGAGCCGGGCAGGGAGGGCTGCAGAGCTCCCACGGGTCCAGCAGGACCCAGCGCACTGCGGGCGGTGCTGCAGCCCCGGGCGGCTGCACCTCCGGTGGCCATGGGAGCACAGGGATGGGGTTTGGCTGTCACCATCTGCTCCACGTTTTGGCCCCTCTGTAGCCGTGCCGGCGCAGCTCGGGGCGCCAGTACCTGAGCAGTCCCGCGGCAGAATGGGTGAGTCTGGAGAAGCAAAGCCCCCGGGCAGGACGGGCAGCTGCGGGAACCAGGCTTGGCACCCGCTGTCCCCGTGTGCCCTGTCACCCGAGGTGGCCCAGCGTCACACAGAGCTGCAGCCAGGCCGCCCAGGGACATGTCCACAGGAAGGTTTGGGGCACTTGGCATCTGCAGGCTGTCACGCTACCCAAGCAGGGAGATGGTAGTCCGGGCTGGGAATTGCCCAGCTAGCGGGCAGGGACTGCTTTGCCCAGCGACTCTGTCAAGCGGAGCGAGCTCCTCACGTGGGCACCCCTGCGGGCTCCCGGGCTAGTGATTTGCATGATTATTCAGCATGAATTTGCCTTCGTCACTGAACAGGGCATAGCCAGGGGTCGCCGTTTCTGAAGAGCCGCCGTGCCGCACGCCGGCACGCAGAGCTGCCGGGGACGAGGCCGCAGCGGGTCAGCGGCTGGGCTGACAGCCCGCAGCAACGGGGTCGCCCCTCCCGCCGCTCAGGCTGCGGTGACGAGGGCGGTTTGCATCCTGAGAGGCTGCAGCGTCACCTGCCTCCCCCCGCCCCGCACAGCCCCGCGCAGAGCCTGCGTTTTGTCCTCTGCCCACACTGCCCAGCGAAGCACCACGCAGGGCTCCTTCCCCGGCCGGGCTTGCCCCGCTCTTGCCTCCACTGCCCTCGGTGCACGCCGCTGCCATGGCAGAGCCATCGGCTCCCGGAGCCACGGACCCCGGGGGAGTTCGGGCAGGGGTTTCCCTGCGGGTGTCCCGTCGCGGCGTCTCGGTCGCCACAGCCCCGCAGCGTGCCAGGGCCGGGCAGAGCTGGGGGCGGCGGGACGGTTTGCTGGGGGTAAGGGCTGCGCAGAAGCAGAGCCTTGCAAGTCTCAGCACAACCCTCGAGCTGGGATTTCCCAGCGCCGTGTCAGGCGTGGAGCCCTGCCATAATGCCCGGGTCAATACGGGAAAGCGCAGCCCCGGGACTCGGGGCCGTTTGCAGCCTGCCCGGGTCTCTGACAGGGGCAGACAGACACCCCCGGGCAAAGGGACCCCCTCGACGTGCCGCATCCAACCCCGCAGCCGCCCGGCACGCTCCCCCCGTGAGCGCCTGACCTTGAGGTCTCTCAGGAACAACAGGGAAAACCTCTGCCCCCGGCACAGCGCCGGGCTCTGCACAGAGACACCCTTGTGCTCCGTGGCGGTGCCTGGACCCGCCGGCGGCGGCGGTGGCACTCCCAGCGTGGGGACACGGCTGCCCCGGGTAGCGCGATCAGCCGGAGCTCAGCTCTGCGAAGCCGTCCCCAGTAGCTGCAGCGCTGGGAGCGCTGGGCGCAGCCACCGACCCCCCGGCCCGGAGCCCAGCTGCCGGCCGGTGCTCGCTGCGAGTCGGCAGCCATAAATCTGGGCTCGTTGCTGGAGACCCCAAGGAGAGCATCTGCAGCTTGTTTTCAGCGTGAACTCCTGTAAAAAGGGCACCGTGCCTATAAATCCATCACGGGGAAGCTTCCTGGAAACCCGGTTCGGCTTCTGTTCCTCTAATTCCCCGTGCACAGAGCCCCCACCAGCGCCCGCGCGGAGGCAGGGCAAACCGGAGGGGCTTTATCCATCGCATCTCTGCAGCCCGCCTGGCCCCGTCCCCTCCAGTGTCACCCTCTGCGTTCTCAGCAGCGGGGATGGGAGCTCCCACCCTTTGGGCACCAAACCCTCTGCAACAGCTCCCCGTGAGCTCGTTGTCTTGTAGTTAGAATTTTACCCGTTTTCATTAACGTTAAAGCTGGCCAGAAACCTCTGCCAGGGCCGTCTTCCGAGCCAGGCTGTGCTCCGTGTCCTTCGGCACCAAACAGTTAAAACAGGCTTTAAAGCCTTCTTGGAAATCACAGCCCATCGGCAAAGAGAAGGGTAAATATTTTAAAGCCAAACGTTGGCGGGTGAGCATACCAGGGGATGCTCCCTGCCCCTGCAGATTAAGCCCAAAGGAATTAATCAATGAGTCTAATTTAAGAAGCTTTTATGCACCTGTGGAGCTCTCTCTCTCTCCATATATACCACTTGCCTACCCCAGCACTGCAGGTGCTCTTATGAGCTGCTGACCAGGGTAAAGCACTGGGAGAGCTGGTAAGCATGGTCTCTCCAGCTGGAGGTTCCAAGCGGAGCCGTTCCCCTGCCCCCCGGGGGATGTGGGGGGCTGGAGCCAGAGTCACGTCTCGGGGCTGCGGGACCAGGCGTGCGTTTTCTGCCATCCCTCCCAAGGGGTTAATCCTGCTCCTGAGTTTACGTTCCTGGGTGATGGGACAGGTGATACGGCAGCCCCTCACCCTTACTGCGGGAAACCAGTGAGGACGAGCCGTGGCTGTGGCCACCACGGGAGCTGTGGGATGCAGGGCTTGTCCCTCGCCGGCTGCCTGGGGGATGGCAGGTCTCGGCTGTGGGAAAGGTGGGGCTGGCGTGGGGACCCTCCTCCCCCTTGGCTGGGAGCGAACCTCGGCCGCGTGCTCAGCCCTGCCTGGGGTCCCTCCAGCCCGTGCGGGTGGTGGGTCGGCGCCGGTCTCTGAGGACCCGGGGAAGGTGACGGGGAGGATGGGCTGTGGCAGAGGATGGGGTTGCTCGGGGCAGGGCGAGCAAGGCAGGAAGGGTTTTGAGAGCGGGTGGTGAAAGAAATGTGCTGGGAAAAAAGCTAAATATAATCACCAGGGGCTTTTTCTACCTTACCGCTCTCCAGTAAGCAGAGAGAGGGTGTTTACCCCTCCTGGAGGCACCCCTAGAAGAGTGCCTTCGGCCCTGGCCGTGACCCTCGGGTGTCTGTGGGGGTTTCCAGCACCTGTGACCCCAAAGGAGCGATTCCAACCCGCAGGCTCCGGCGCAGGGCCGGGCTGCAGCCGCGGAAGCTGCAGAGCCACTGCAGGAGCAGTGAGAACGCGTGACCCCGGGGGTGACGGGGGCTCAGTCCCCAAGGAGGGGTGGCCGGGGGGGGGAGGACCGGTGTGCTGCGGCAGTGCTGGGGGAAGGGGCTCTGAGCAGGGTGCGCATCGGTCCCATGGGAACGCCAGCTCTTCTCTGGGAGCCGTGTCCCTGCAGGGAGGGACGGAGAAGCTTGGCTGTTCGCAGAGGCAGGGAGAGGGCGAGAGGAGCCCAGCGGTCCCGGACGGGGAGGCGAGCGGGGCCGTTTGCAACCTGGAGGGGGTTAGAGAGTTTAACTGTGGTTTGCTTCACCTTCCTCCTCCTCCCGCTCCCAGCGTGTGGGAGGCATCTTCGTCCGGCCTCACCAGAGCATCGGGCTGGTGTGGGTTTGGCAAAGCAAGCGGGCACAGCTCTCTGCCCCGGTCTATAAATACAGCGGCTTCTCCAGGGCCGTCTAGACAGGAAACAGCCTGAGAACTGGGAGAAAACTCCCCGCGTTAAAGGGGACCGGCAGCCTGTGCTGGGAGCCCGGGGAAACCGGCTACCGAAATACTCGGACGTGCCCAGGAAGCTCCTCTGGAAGGGGCTGCGGACCCCGGGAGCCCGGGTGCCAGGACACGTGGATGCGGCAAAGCGCTGGCCCTAGATCCGCTGGGCAGGAGCTGCTGCCCACAGCCCGTGCCCCGCTGCCTCCGCAGGCAGCGCCGAGCTCCTCCTGCCCTCTGTGCCCGTGTCTCACCCTTCAGAGTGCAAAGACTTCCAAAACAACCTCCTCCTTCCCATGCGTGGGAACAGGGAGAGGCCTGCACCGAGCGCCGTGCTTCCAAATGCCGGGAGCCGAGGCCCTGGGTGAGGTGCAGGAGGATGAGGGGGCAGCGTGGATGTGCTGTGGAGCACCACCACCGCCCCCTCCATCCCGCTCCGGCCTTCCTCCCCCCCCCCCGTCCTTACACCGAGCTCCGCAAAGCAGCACGGCTGAGAGCAGCTCTGAGGAGCGGATCCACTGGATCCCTCACTCACCAGAGCCCGGGAAACGACACAAGGAGCCAACTGCCCTCCCTCCCAGGCTCTGAACCTGTTAGTTTGCTTCGCACTGCTTTCATTTTATGCCCTTGGAGGGGAAAGTCCTCACCCTGGCTGTTTTGTTGCTGGCTGTGGGTTTTTTCACTATAAATATCCAAGCGTTGCTTGGGAAAAAACAAAACAAAACAAAAAACCCTAAATAACAACAACAACAAAAAAAACAGCTCTAGGTAGTGGGAGAAAAATCATAGCCCGTGGGTAATGACACATAATTACAGCCTTTCTCCTCATGAAAGGAGCTGCCATTGGGCTCCTAAATGACAGTGTGCAGAAAACGCTATTATCAGATTATTTGAATGGCAGAATCTTTGCAGCAACAAGAAGGCGAAATGTGTCCAGCCCTGGGGAGGAGGAGCAGCCAGCACCGTCCTCAGCCCCGGCCCGCCGGGGAGTGTGAGAGCTGGAGGGGCACATCCTGCAGCCGAAGGGGTCTCTGCAGCACCCCAGATGTTTGCCGCCCCTGGACACTCGCGCCGATGCTGCCGGCTCAGGGGACGTGTCCCCAGTTCCCAGCACGGAGCGGGGCCGCAGCAGTCCCCGTGGGCCGGGCTCTGCGGGTGCCGCTGCAGGGCTGCGATAACGGGGCACGTCCTCAGGGGCCGCAGATCATCTGCCCAAGGGTTTGTCTTTTGCTCTTTGCCTGTATCATGGGAAATACTGTGAGTTACAGCACTTGTTATCTGGAGCTTCCTTCTCTTGCGAAGGCGAGATAACCGCCAGCGGAGGCTGCTGTTATTACCCTGATTGAGCTCCAGCACCTCTATCTACTCCTGGAGATCTTTGGGGCCCGATCCAAAGATAGCAGGAGTCTTTTCTCAGGGTGGGGAGCCGAGGGGATGGGCAGTGCCCTGTCCCTGCCCGGGCTCCTGAGATAGCGGCACGGACGGGGCTGCCATCAGGACATCCTGACGTGGTGTCACCAGGGCAGCTTAGCAGCCACCGCACGCCACCGAGCCCAGTCCCTTTCCCCGTCACAGGCGGTGAGCCCCGGGCTGAACCGCTCCGTTCCCGGGTCTCTGAGCCTGCCTGGGTGTGCGGACACTTCCCCGGAGCCCGAGCGGCATCGCGATGAGTAGAGCATCAGTGCAGCTAATGGGAAGTGCTGGATGTCCCCTGGGACGGCTTATTAAACATCACAGCCCCGCGAGCGAGGCCGGCTGGAACAGTGTGACATTCATAGGCCAGCTCGGCTTCCGTGCAAGAGGGGCAATGTCAAACAAACACAATTAATTTCCCTCTGCAAATGAATCGGGGGGGCAGGAGTCCCGCCTGCCTGGTCCAGGAGATGCACTGCGGCGAACAGCCGCCCTCGCAGGCGGGCGATCCGTGCCGCGCTTCCGAGGGCACGCTGCTCGCCTCCCAGCAAATTGAAGAGCCTCCCCCGGGGGCTGAAGGCCAGACCAGGCTGCAGGTCCTCTGCCACGGATTATCCGCTGCAGTGAGCTACCGCGGGGCTGAGCCGCCTGCCAGGGCTGCCCGGGGCACTTCCCCAGTGATGGGCTCAGCCTGCGTGACCCGAACCTGGCGGGACTCCCGGGCAACAGGTTCCTCAGGTGGATGGCTCAGTCCTTTCCCTGGTAGCTCCGGCAGAGGAGCAGCACAGAGAAGGCTGAAGCTTTGTGCCGGCTGCGCCTGAGGGGATGCAGAGCACTGAGCATCCTTCACCCCCACCTCCCGCTGCCCCGGGGAGCCCGGGGTGGCAGTGGGAGCCCGTCCTGGAGGACCACAGGTCTGGGGACGTGCCGGGCTGCAAACACCACCGTGCAACCATCTGCCCCGATTGTCGTCTGCAGACAATAAAATATCATGTGATGTCTTAATGAGCTCCTTGGTATTTGGCAATTGCAGGGTAGCAGAGCTGTCCCGGCCGGAGGGGCCGGACCCTGCCCAGCTCCCGGCACTGGTTTCTCGGTGAGCGGTCACTGCGGAGCAGCCCGGGGTGGGGGGCAGGAGGGGAGGTCTGTGGGGGACCCGGCCGGCTGGGACCCTCTGCCCTGCGCAGGTACATCGTGGGCTGGGACAGAGAGCTCTCATCAGCTGTGCTTTACAAAGAGGTACTGCGCTCATGTCAGGGAAGTGGCAAAAAAAAGCTGGGCTCGGGCCCTTTGACGGCGCGGCAGGGCGGCTGCGGTGTTTTGCTCTCCCTGGCTATGCTCGCTTCATGCGGTTCCCACTTATTCTCCCGAACGCCGTGTCTCTGGGCAGACCCCCGTGAGACTGTGGGTGCCCTGAGCATCTCTGTCCCCTCCTCGGTGACCGAGGTGATGCTGGGGCAGTTTGGCAGGCAGGGGCTGCTGGAGGATGCATTTCCCCTCATCACCGTCAGATGAGCAGAGAAGTAACAGCAGATGGGGGACATTGGGGTGCTGTTGAGATGCAGCCAAGGAAGGAAAAAAGCTGGTTTGGGTCGATGCTGGTAGCAGGGAAACCTCCGAGCGAGGGGAGTGCTGGGAGCCAGCCTGCGGCCCCGCAGCCGGTGCTTTGCCTGTGCCAAGGCTTTGCCCGGGCACAGCGGCATCCCAGAGCTCCCGGGCAGGCGCGGTGTGGGCCAGGACGGGGCCGCGTGCGGCCGAGCGATGCTGCCACAGGCACCGACCCGGCCTGGCCGGGCAGCCGACGTCCAGCTGAGCGCCGGCAGCGCCTGTGGCTGCAGCCAGAGCCGCTAATGATGCCTTATTGAGCGGGAGCGGAGAGGTGAGAGAGGGGCCTTCCTGTAAAAGGCAGCGCTTTGCTCCCGAATCATGCCCGGGAGCTGATGCGTTATCCCTGGTGTTGCTGATTTTCACATGTCACATTTCCCTGGGAAAGTTGGTGTTTTGCACGCCGGAGGGAGAGCTCCCCGTGGGGTCCTGCCGGCCGGTGGCAGGGTGGCCTAGCCGGCCGCTGGCCCTCGAGAGGGGCTCGACTCCTCTCTGAGATGCTGTAGGGAAACCCCGTCCCCGCAGCCCGGGGAGCCGCTGGCCTTGGGGCAGTGCGCGGAGCCGCTCGCCGTGACTCAGACGTTCCGGCTGATGGGAAACGGTTTGCCAAGGTCAGACAACGCACCTGGAAGTCTCTGCAGAGCACTGAGCAAACGCTGCTGCCCGGCCGGGAGGGGAGAGCGGGGAAAGGACACGGTTGGGTCTCGGGCATCAGGAAGGAGGGTGGCACGGGCACAGCGTGCCCACGGTGCTGGCTCCCACCAGGCCGTGGACACGGGTGTCCTGCCCGAACCCCGGGGCCAGGCTGCATCCCGCGGTGCACTCGGTACCATGAGTGCATGCTCGTGCACGCTCGCCACGGTGGTGCTGGCGCACGCCCTGCCGCGAGCGCCCGCGTCCCGCGCACATGTGTGCACTGCGCCTTTCTGGCGCGGGCGCAGAGCCGCCGGCACGGAGCCCCGCACCCTGATGTGCTCCGGCCTTTTCAGGGAGAGACGGAGCTGACAAAGTCTTTGTCAGTCGGATCTGTCAGGGAAAGCTCTTTGTTCTTCAGCATTTGCTCTTGCCTCCCCCTCTCCAAACCTAAACTAGATGCATCTGCTTTTGTTTTCTAAATGCAGAATTAGGGGCTGAAAAGAGCCCCTTTGTAGTGGGGAGGAGGGGAGAGCTGCAGATCTTTAACTGGGAAGGCAAGGTCAGGGGGGAGCCGCTCTATTGTGCTGGGGCTCTCCTCCTCCAGCTCAGCCCTTTCTGTGCCCCCTCTTCACACTCCGGTTCCCATTAGACTCACCCCGGAGACCGGGGACACCCGCCCGGGCGGGCGAGGGGGGATGGCTGCTCCCCCAGTCCCGGTCCAGGGGCTGCACCGGTGCCCATCGGCATCGCCACCGCTGTTCCCGTGCCCGATGGGGACGGTGCAGATTCACCCTGCGGTGGCTTTTGCCGCTTGGTGTGGAGGTGGGAGGCAGAGGAAGGCCCCCCATGGCCTCGGGCGGAGGTGGGCGGCCCGGAAGCGCTGAGCGTGTGGCCGTGCACACGTGGAGCCTGGAGGGCACCTGTGTGTGCACACGCGTGTGGGAGCCCGTGCGGGGATGCAGGGGGACGGCGCACGGCCCTGGGGGCAGCGTAGGAGGGCGCGCGTGCCCCCTGCCCCGCGCTCCGTCCCGCGCCGTGGGAGGAAGGAGGGCTTGCAGGGACACGGTGAAAGCTGCAGGCTCTGGGAGCACAGTCCCCGGGGAGATGCTCCCCAAAGGCCTTTGTTCCTCCACAGCCAAGACAAAACCCTGCAAGCCCCGGCCTCGCAAGTCTCTCTCTTTCTCTGGCTTTTTGCTGTCAGGGCAGCTCCGCAGCGTGCCTCCCCCTCCCCAGCCGCCTCCCTGCTGCTCTCCTGCGGACGTGGGTGATCCCGACGCAGCCGCCAGCCCGGGGCAGGACCCCATGTGGCAGCAGGGTCTGGACCACGGCTGCACGCCGGCCGGCCCGAGGCCAGGAGCCCCTCCGCTGCGATGCAGACCTTCCCCCGAGACACAGAGGGGACATCTCCCCACGGTGTCTGTGCCAGCCTGCCACGGGCTTTGCCACCTCCTGTCTTCCAGCAGCAGCTGGTTCCCTCTCCCAGGCAGAGAGAATTACACTTTAATTGAGAACCCGCTGCTCCCACATTAGGAGTGATGACCACCGGCAGCACAGAACCCCCGGCTCAGCCCGGGGAGCCACAGCACTCTGTGGAAGTGGCACTGGTGTGACCAGAGGGCAGGGGACCCGCAGCGGGACAGCCCGGTGCTCCTTCCCTTGCCAGCCCGACGGCATGGCCTGGACAGCGCGGTCCCATGGGAGCGAGCTGCCCGTCGGGTGTGAAATGGGATTTGCTAAAGCTCTGCAAAGCCCTGGTGAGCGCTCCGCTTTCCGCGGCAGAGCTGAGCACCCGCCGGCACGGCCAATCTCCCCGGCCGAGCCCGACCTGCGCCTTTGACGCTGCTCCCCACGGGCTGCTGCTCGCACGCTGTCCCGGGGATTTCCCTGACACGCGGTAAGTTGTTCAGCTGTTGTGGTAACTGAGACCTACTTTAAATTTATCTTAATCCTGTTCTTGGTTAATTGCAGGTAAATTGAAACAAGTTCAGGTTAACATGAAATTAGCATCTGCTTTGCCTGGAAATTGCATCACCAATGCAAACGGGGGTGTGGAAGAGCTCAGCACGTCACCCCCCCGGTCCAGGAGAAGGGCCGTGGGCTGGCGATGCCCGCTGCTGCCACGGCACGGTCCCCCAGCCCCCTGCCCGTCCCTGCGAGCGCAGGCAGCAGCGAGCTCCGGCTTGGTGCTTAGGGCCCCCGGCCTCAGCCATGGCCCACGGCAGCCCCCAGCCACCCTGGGGGAGCGTGTGTCTCCCTGTCCATCCTGGAGGACCTGCTCATGTTCCGCTTATGCCACCAGATGGTGACAGCTCGTGGCCACTCCTGTGCAGAGCCCCAGTGGGATGCTGAGGCCAGGGATGCCACCGAATCCTCCAGCCTCCCAGGAGCAGGGGATGGTTTCCCCCATTTTCTACCATTTGCAAACACAGTTCCTTATAAAGGCCCAAGAACTTGTGTCCCGTTGATGCAATCAAGCAGGAAACCATCCCTGCGGAACAGCAGCAGCAGAGGTGTGAGCCCATCCCCTTTCCATCACAAGGGTGCAACCCAGTAAGCTCCATTTTGGGGACAACGTTGATAAGTCTGGGACAAAAGCTCAGTGGGAGGCACGGCTGCTCTGGAGGAGAGCGGGGCCGGGAGCTGCTGTGTGGGGCAGCTCCCCCAGCTCCTGGGGGTGCCCAGCCGGCACCCCGGCAGCCTCGCGAGCACGGCACCCTCAGCGCAGAGTGCCCTGGCTCCCGGCTGTTGGGCGATGTGGGGAGAGGAGAGCAGGGCTGGGGACAACCCCGGGCCCCCCCAAAGGTGCATGGGGTGAGTTGTGCTTGGGGCGGGGGGCTGGGGTCAGCTCTGCTGCCCTGCTGTCATCGAAACACTCCCCGTGTTCAGCTCGCTGGGAGAATAGCGTCCCAGCAGGTGTGTGAGCTTCCCCCCCTTCTCCCTGTCCGCACATCTGTCATCCTGGAAAGAAAATATTCCGTGGGTCTTGGCATGGCAAGCTGAACAGTTGCCCGAACCAGCAAGAGGCTGCTCCCGAAGATGGATGCCCAGCATTTGGTTCAAATATAGCTCTGGTGACTGACAGGGCTAATTCAGCCTGTCCTCTTCCCTGTTATAACTTAATCACTTACACATTGCCTCGCGCAGGTCTTTCGCTGCCAGCCAGAGATGTCTTCATCCTGGGATGCCCCGACTCGGAGTCTCCCTCGGGGCTGCTCCCGACCCCGTGCTTCCCGCACAGGGCCTGAACCGCCCTGCGCCATCTGCCTTACCCTGAGCCAGCCCGGCTTCGGGGGAGCTCGCCTGAGCTGCCCAAACTGGGGCTCTGTGGGGTGGGCTCCCACGTCGGACGGTACAGAAGCCAAGCTGGGCTCGCTGGCCTGGCAACGTCCCACCTTGCCCTCCGGCTCGGGGACCCAGCGCGGTCCCGGCTGGGACTGAGCAGGAGGCGCATGTGCTGCCTGCGCACGTGGAGGTTTTGGGGTGCGCTGTGTTAGAGCTGCCGTGTGTGGCTGCTCCGAACCTCGGTGAACGGCCGCCCGACGTACGCAGCGGGGAAAGGGCAGGGACCGCAGCAGCGGTGGTTCCCGGGAAGGATTCGGGTCTGGCAATGCTTTAAAAACCTGCTGGCAGAAAGCGGGTGCCCGCGGCCGCCCCCGGGCTGGGGCAATGGTGGGCTACGGGCGATGCCTGCGCCCCCCCCCCCCGCGCCACGGGGCCCGGGGCTCTCCCGCCGCCACCGAGAGGGACCGCGCGGAGCAGAGCATCCCGCCGCGGCACGGCCACCGGCCCGGGCCGCCTTCGGGGCGACAACCGCCTGCGAGACCCAGCGGGGACCCCCGGGACCCCACTGCCGGCAGCGCAGCCCGGGGGCTCCGGGGCCGGGCCGGCGGAGGCGGCAGCCCGGCGGCGACTACAAGCCCCATCAGCCCGCTGAGGAGGAGGAGGAGGAGGAGGAGGAGGGTGGGAGGAAGGCGGGGGAGGAGCCGGGAGGAGGCGGCGGGGCGGTGCGGGAGCGGCTCAGTCCGGCGGCGGCGGGCGCACGGCGGGGACGCGGCGGGGCGGGCAGCGGCAACGGCAGCGGCGGCCGTCGGGGCGGCCGCGCCTCCGGGAGCGCCTCCCGCCGCCACCTCGGGGCCGGTCCCGCCATGGGGCGGCCGCTGTGAGCGCGGCGGCGGCGGGGCTGCGCCTCTCGCCCCGGCCGGGGCTCCCCTCCATTGTTCCCGGGAGCGGCGGGCACCGAGCCGCCGCCGCCGCCCGCGGGGCTCCGGTGAGTACCGCCGCCGCGCTCCGGCCGGGGCCTCCCGCGGCCGGTACCGGCACCGCGGCGGGGAGCGGGACCGCGGGGCATCGCTTTGTGCTCGGCGCGGCTGGCGGCGGGGGCGGGATGGGGGACTCGGGGGCACCCCCGTCCGCGGGGATCCGCCGCGCCCGGAGCCCCCCGCCCGGTGCGCCCGCCGTCCGTGGCGGGGCGGCTCGACGGCGGCCCCGGTTCGCGGGCACCGGGGGGGGGGGGGGGGGGAGGAGTGGGGGGGGGGTCCGGTTTTCGGGCGCTGGAGGTTTGCGGACGCCGGGGGACTCCGGTTTGCGGGAGCTGGGGGTGTGCGGGCCGCGGGGCGGGCCGGTGTGCGTGTGTCGGGGGCCCCGGTTCGCAGCCCCCGGGGGCCGCAGGCGGCGGGGGCCCCGGTTCGCAGCCGCTCGGCGGGAGGCAGTTTTGAAAGGCGGCGGGTCCGAGCCCGTCCTTGGGCCGAACCGAGCCTGGAAACCCCCCCGCAGCCCCGGCCCCGGGCGGGCGGGGGGCCGAGACACCCCCCCGGCTGCGGGGGAGCCCGGCCGGGGCTGTTCCCGAGCTGCTGCCCGGCCCCCGTTCCCGAAAAGTTGCTAAGCGGGAGCCCCGCCGCTTCCAGAAGAAGATGGAAAAGGAGCTGGGTTTGGTTTTGTTTAGGATTTCGGATCCTGCGGCGTTGCGGCGGTCACCGGGGCCGGAGGGGCTCGCAATAACGCGGTCCTGGAGTTTACGTCTCCCTTTGTGTGCGCGAGCTGCCCGCGAGGAGGTGGGGGACTCCGAGAGCCTCCTTTATCCAAACTCTCTGCGGGTCTCTGGGAATGGCTCTGGTTTGCGATGGCGAAGGCGCAGGGAGTGCGGCGTGGTGGCCGGCCGCGATATTCAGCGATGGGCTGGGCCGATGGGCGCAGCCCCCGGCACCCGGCTGGCTTTCGGGTGGCGTCTCCGGTCGCGGCGTTGGCGGTTTTGGCTGCTGGGGTGGCGAGCGGCGGTGGCGGCCGGCTGGCCTTGTGCGAGGAAGGAGCAGAGCGTGTCTATGGTCAGGTTACAGTGAGGAGCGCCGAAGCCGCCGCGCGATTCTCCCCTCTGCCCGCATCGTTGAGTTACTGCCCCGCGTCCCGAGTGTCACGGCTGGCCGGGGCAGCCGCCCCCCGGCAGTGGTTAAACCCGCACGGTGCGGGTCGCCCGGCTGCTTGCCTTCAGAAACCGGGGGCTGCTCTGCCAGCGCCCCCGGCCAGGCTGAAATCGGGGTCTGTGTGCAGGCGGAGGCGGCGATGTGCGCTGGCTGGAGGTGGTCGGGCGCTCACTGGCTGGACGCGGGGGTGCGTGCGGAGGAGCCGGGGTGCGGGGGGACGGCCGCCCTGCCCGGCCCCGGGGATGCTGCGGGAGCCCGCACCCTGCGGACCGCTCTGGCTCGCAGCCATTTTCCCCACACAGGAGCACTTCCTCCCTTAATCTCTGCGGCGGCTGGCATGCACTGTTGCCTTTTCGTTGTGTTGCTCAGAGAGGATTAAAATAAACAGTCCCTGCCCTGGCGGGGTGAAGGCAGGAGCAGCGCCGGCGCAAAAGCAGTCCACCAGCGCATCCTTCAGCTCCAGGCTTTGCGGCGCACGAGGTATCCGCTGTGGGAGCGCTGGGAAGGAGCCCGGGTTGCTTTCAGGTGTGAACTTGGATGGAGCTCCCTGTTTATTTATCTGCCAAAAAATGTAAACTGGACTCGGAGCTGTATTGCTGCCAGCCCCAGCTGGTTTCCCACTGATGCTCCGGCTGCCCAAGCCCTGGCTCTTACAAGGGGCCACTCAGCTGGGGCTGGGCGGCAGATGCTGGTCCCATCTCGGTGGTTCAGCTTTATCCCCAGTGGGAACTTTCCGTTTCTGGGTGCGAAGGCAAACGCCCGCAGCTGGGGACAAGTTTGCTGGAGAAGCACGTGTCCTTTCCCTCCCAGCAGCTTTCCTCAGAGGAGCTGCACGTAGCGAAAACCCCATCCTTCTCCCTCCCAGGCTGATAACCGGCCTCTGCCTCTTCCAGGGGATGGCAGGCGGTGGTTGTGTCCTTGTGTCCCTGTCCTGGACCAGTCCCCTGCTGGAGCAGTTAGTGGTGCCAGACCAGTGGAGATTTCCGGGTACCAATGGATGCTCTTTATGTAGATCTGAAAATGAAGCCCTCAGGCAGAGATCCCTGAATTTGAGGATGCTTCTAAAACTCAGCGGGTTTTACGGGCATCAGTGGGTGAGGCTGGGCCTTTCCCCATCCCTCCTGCCCCAGTGCCAGGCTCCCGCCGCTGGGTGCCCACAGCGGGCAGTGAGCTCAGTGCTCAGAGACACCCCCGGTAGCCGTAAGGGCTGGCACCGGGCTGCGGCACGTACGGCCGGGAGGGGTTAACACAGTATGTGTGCTGCACAGTTGGATATTTATTTTTCCAAGCATGTGTCTGCTTTAAGCATTATAGTTTTTCCCTATAGTTACATTTGCAGTTGTGTTTGCTTTTTATTTCAGCAAATATTTGGTTCCTGACCCGAGCCACAGGCTGGGGCAAGGAGCGCGGGGCGAGGGGAAGGTTTTTCTCCACGTCGCCCACGAATTTTGCCTTTGGCGCGCCCTTCGTCCCCAAGGGTGCCTGGAGGGCTGCTTGTGTTGAGCCTCAGGGAAAATTTGAGTCTCCTATCTGTATTTCGGAGCTGGAGGGCATCCGTGCCCGGCAGGGTCTCCTGCTGGCGGTCCCCACCGCTCTCCCCGAGGGACGTGTGCCCCCGCGCTGGGTGCAGCCCCCCACCGCGGGCTCCTGAAGCCTTGCGGACCCGGCAGCCGAGCTCGGACTCTCCTCCCTGTTGAATTTGGCTTTGCCCGGTTGTTTTTCCGCCTGCTGCGTTACATGGTGGTTGCTGGCACGGAGGCACCCCGGAACGCTGTGACGTGGTGGACGCTGCCTGGGCCAGCTCTGCTCCAACGGGGAGGCGGCACTGCGTGCGCCGAGGCCGACGGCCCCGCTCCAGAGCCACTCCAGCCCCACTGAGCCCGCCGGCGGCAGCGCTGGGGGGTCGATGGCACGGCATCCCGGGAAGCCCCGGGCTGAGCCTGAGGTCCCACCCCCGGGCGCCCCAGCCGGCTACCCTGCTCCGGCACCGGCTCCCGCTCTTGGCACGTTGAATGCATTCCTGGGGATGAGCCACGGACGGGAAGGGACTTCCCCGCTCCACTCAGCTCAGAAACGTGCGCTGCTGCCCAAGCGTGGAAGGTCCCATCCTGTGCCGCGTCCTTGGGATGGCTCAGCGCGGTGACTCACGGGTGTGGGAGAGGTGAAAGTGCGGCTCTCGGGGTCCCCGAGGACGAGAGGGGAGACAGATTGCACCCCAAACATGCGGGCGTGCAAAGGCAGTGTGAGAGCATCGTGCCCCACGCGCGGGTGTGCGGGAGCCTGTGCCCCTGGGAGGGGGCCCAGGTGGGCACAGGGGTGTCCGTCACCGCTCCGAAATAGCTCCGTGGGTGTAATGGCCGGCTGTAATTGCCGCCTGGGAAGGCAGATCTCCGCGGGGTAGTTTAGCCCTGGCTCCTCTCTCGCTGCTTCCATTTTTAGTCGTTGGAGCCCACCCCTGAGCAGCAAATTGCAGTGTGCCGGGGCCGCGGGGACGGTGCCCGGCAGGAGCCGGAGACCCACCCTGCCCGAGCTGCCGTCCTCCCGAGCCATCGGTTTCCTGTCGGGATTTGTATAAAAGCGGTACAAACAGGGAGAAGAGCCATGCCGTTGTTGGCACAGGTAGGAGCACTCTCCCCGCTTCCTCGCCTCCTTTGCCGAGCGGGCGCAGGGGAGCCGGGGGGGGGGGGGCAGGGGCAGGCACTGTGGGGCTCCCCGGGCTCCCTTTTCCCCTGGGAAGGAGGGAAAGGTCGGTGTTCCCCCATCCCTTCAGCATCCTCTCTGCGAAGAGCAGGGTTCCGAGGGTGCTGCTGCGCCAGGCCGGGGGGAGCAGGCGGGATGCTCGGTGTGACCCCCGCCTGCAGGAGCGCATCCCGGTCCTTGCACCTGCCTGCATCCTAGCAGAGCCGGCGCTGCCGCCGCCTCCCCGTCCGCCCCGGGAGCCCAGCATCGGTCGTGCGCTCCCTCTGGGTCTTGGCACGTGTCCCTCGCTCCCTCTCCCCTCCCGGTGACTCTCCCGGGCGCGGGGCAGCTCTGCGCTGGGAGTGATCCGTACGCCATGGAAAGATGCTGCTGTCGAGCCCCTGAATCAGCTGGAAGGCGCCCGCTCCGAGGTGTATCTGGAGAAGGGCTTTGCTGTGTGCCGAGCCAGCACTGACTCATTTTTCAGGAACTGCCGCTTCTGGAGGCGCTGCGCTCCCCTCCCTCCCTCCCTCCATCCCTCCCTCCATCCCTCCCTCCCTCCATCCCTCCCCTCGGTGCGGGGCCGGCTCTGGAGGCCCACGCAGACGCTCCGCATTAGGGCATGTTCCGGGGAGCATGTGCTGTCGATAAACAAAACCACTTAGAGACAGAAAATAATTTCCAGAAATACCGAAGACTTTTTTTTTTTTTTTTTTTCCATGAAGAATTCCACCTCCCCCTTCCAAACCCTGATAAATTGTTAACATTCAATAACTATTTTAAAGCGCGCTGCCTGGCGCCTGGGAGCGCTGGCGCTTGCAGATAACGTCGGTGTTTGCCGGGTGCCGCTTTTCCCTGCCCGACCGCTTGTGCCAATACTTTGGGTCTCGAACGCTCCTGCGCCGGTCAGAGCCAGAGCGGTTGGGACTGGGAGGAGGCAGCCGGAGCCCCAAAACCAGCACCCTGGCGGGGTTTCCTTGGGCTGCTCAGGGGGTCTGAGCTCCCCGGGCAGCACCCGGTGTTAAACCGGAGCCCTTTGGGACTGGTGCTGGCGGCTGCTCAGCCCATCCCCGGGGAAAAACCGGCGCTTCAGGCAAGGGGAGCGAAGGGTCCCGCTGGAACAGGAGAGGCGGTGGCCGCGCGTCCACTGCTCCGCCGGACCGAGTGCGTGGGGAGGATGAGTAGTGGCTTATTACTCACTACGATTATTACTCACCGCTTGTAACAGTGCGTAGACGCCTTATGGCAAAAGCAAGTGCTTGTTCACGCGGCAGGTTGGGAACGGCGCGGGGCTTCGGGGAGCGCCAGGCGGTCGGGAGAGGAGCCGGGTGAGCTCAGGACGCTCGGCCGGGGCTGCGGGGCGCGGGGGCACGGCTGCACCCCGGGGAGGTGCTCTGGCTGCCGGAGCCCGGAGGAGGGTTTTGGGGATGGTATCATCCCATCCACACCCCGGTCCTTCCACTTCTCCCGGAGCATCCGCCGCCAGCAGCACCCTGGCCGCGCCAGCACGGCCGTGCTGGGGTTGTGCAATTAACTGGGCAGGGATCTCGCCGGCGAGCTCCTCGGCAAAGCCCCGGTGGGACAATTAACGATGGCCGGTGTCAGGACCTCCATCCCAGGCTTCTGCGGAGTCACAGATGTGTGGCGGGGGTGGAGCGGAGGGGGGGTTTGCTCGCATCCGCACCGCTGGGAACAGTTGGCCAGGGGCGGCTGGGCTGGGGCTTTGGCTCCGGCGTCCCCCTCGGACGTGTTCTGGCAGAGCTCCGCGCTCCCAGCGTGGCGGGAAGGAGGGGCGCTGAGAGGGAAGGAGGGATGAGCGCCAGGGAGGGCACATCTCTGCGACACCCCGAGCCGGGATCGGGCTCTGCTGGGTCTCCCCGGGCCAGAGCCCGGCTCCGATGCCTCCCGGCCCAGAGCGGTGTCCCGGCAGGGGAAGGGGACGGGGACCCGAGGGGACGGGTGGGCTGGAGAGCCCGGCGTGAGAGCTGGCAGGGCCGAGAGCGAATTGCAGTATGGGCCGTGGAAGCCGGGGGATTTCTCCCCAAACAGCCGCTCTGCAAACAGCTGTTGGTGGAAGGAGATCTGCCGCAGGCGGGAGCTAACCCCTTCAGCTCCGGGACGGCGGTTCCGTAGGGGGTGGCTGCGTGCATGCCCTATAGGTCCTATAGGGGATGGAGGGGGCCGGGGTTTGCTGCGGGATCCGCTTCGCCGGGGGTGCAGGTGCCGTGGACAGCGACAGGTTTTGGTCTGGATGAGGTGGGGGTTCCCGCAGCGAAGCCGTGGGTCAGCCGCTGCGGTCCCGGAGCGCCCGGGGGTGGCGGGGGCGTTTGGGGCAGAGGATGTCGTGGAAACAAGGGAGAGGGGCAGGAGGGCGTTTGCCGGCAGGCGTGCTCGTGTAGGGGAGAAGTGGCCTTCCGGAGCCCGACAGAAGCTTTCCTCCTGTCCCACAGAACTTGTCAAGGTTTTGACATAGTTTTCTTTAACTTCGCTCAGATGAAAAATAAAGAACTCTCCGGGAGCTGCCGCCCCGTGATGGCCCAGCTCGGGCCAAGGGGGTGTTCGTTTCAAAAATTTTGCGGCGTTTTGGCCCGTGTGGGAGTTCCTCTTTGCAGCGCAAGCGAGGCGCAGGAAGAGGAGAGCAGAAACGTCCCTTTCCTCAACCGGCGTTTGAAAGTCTCGCCCGCCGTTCTGGGAGATTTTGCTGCATTCGATTCTGCTTCGCCAGCGGTTTCGCTCTCGGCGCATCAGCGCTTTTATGTGGGAAAACATAACCCCGCCGGCCAGCGCCGGGCGGCTGCAGGCTGCGCGGGGCTCCGCGGGGATCTGCCACCGCGGCTGCGGGGCAGCGCGCTGTCCGGGCTGGGTGCCACCGGGGCATCGCCTGCCGTGGCGGGCACGTCCCGCCCGCCGGGCTGGTTGGTGGGGTCTGGGGGTGCAGCTCGCCCTGCCCTGACTCTGCGTTCCTCTTTCGCAGCTCGGAGGGGCTGACGGCCCGGCGGAGACCCCCCCCGCGCCCGCCCGGGGCCAGCCCGGGGTCCCCATGGAGTGGGAGTTGCGGAGCCCAGTCGCCGAGCAGTAGCCGCAGCAGTGGGATGTTTACCTGGCGGTGCCTCATCCTTTGGGCTGTGCTGGTCGCAGCCGCGCTCTCAGCTGCCCGGCCGGCCCCCACCCTGCCCGACCAAGGTAAGCGAGCAAACCGCCGCGGCCGCGCCGGGAGCGCCCGGCTCCCTCCTCTCCTCCTTCGCGTTTCTCGCCCGGCGATGAGGCAGCCCGGCTCCCTGCGGGAGAGGCAGGGGCTGGTGTGAGGTCCGGGCACCGGCAGCATCCCGGTGCCACGCTGGGGGCTGCCGGTTGGCGCCAGTGGGGACGCGGCGCGTGTTGGCTGCTGAGAGCAATTCGCGTGGGCCCAAAAAGCCCATGCCTGGTTCCCGCGTCGCCCGTGGACGTTTTAAACCTGGTGGGAAATTGTGGCAAAAGCCCACGTTGTTGGATTGGAGGAGGATGCGAAGCCCCAGGGGCTGTGTCCCCGGCGGGGGGTCATGGCACGTCGCGGCACTTGCTTCCCTGCGGCAATCCGCAGCCCGAGACGCGCGTGAAGCCTTCTCCCACCCCTCCTTGACACGGGGGCGGTCCGGGGCTCAGCAGGTGGGGACAAGGATTTGGGCGCAGGGTAGCGGGGCAGGCTTTGCCAGCTGGCGGCACGTGGGATGAACGCTCCCCGTGGAGACCCTCGGGATGCTCCGGCGTTGCTCCCGGCCGGGGAATGCCCACGGGGATGGGTTCAAAGCCAGGGCTGGCTCAGGCGGTTCCTGCAGCCCTGGTCGCCCCACCGCTGCGAGGCATCGCTGGGGCTGGAGAGCACAGCCCCAGACAAGAGCGTCCCCCTCGCTTTTTGTCGCTGCTTTCCCCTAAAAGCCTGGCGAAGGCGTGTGGGCCGTGACGGGCAGGCTGGGGCTTTGCTCCTGCCGCAGCCCTGCCCAGCGCCGCAGCCCGGCGGCACCCCGAGATGCAGCGGGTGGGCTGCGGGGGTCACCCGGCCCCGGGGACGGCCGGCCCCGACGGAAAGCACCGCTCTGGCATTCCGGAGCCTTGGCCTTCCCCTCGGTGAGGCAGAGAATAAACAGACCGGGCAGCGCCGTGCAGGACTTCTGACTCGCTGCCTTTTGGTTTTAATTACCCAAGAATGTCTGGTCTGTGGGGTACTGCTTTTCTTTTTAAGGCTCGCTCCCCCTGCCCTCTCCCTCCCACCACAACCCCGAGAGGCTGATTGCTGGTGCTGCCGGCGTGGGCATGGTGCTGTGCAGCACCCCGGTGAACACCCACGCTCCCCCTGCCCGCGGTCCCTTCACGGCTCAGGGATCGGGGCAGGGCCGGAGCTGGCACCGGCGAGCAAACTGCGCTGCGGCTGGGGTCCCTGCGCCGGCCGCGGTGGGGGACGACCGGGGGGCGATCCCGGCTGGAAGCGTGCTGTGGTGCCGCGGCTGGCGGGTACCCTGGTCAGAGACACATCCCCTGAGACAGCCGGAGCTGCGCGTGGTCCCCGGGGAGCTGCGGGCTCCGGAGAGGAGCCCGGGCAGAGCATCGCTCACGGGGATCATCTCCGAGATTTTTCCATTGGCACCGCTTGCTCCCCGCGTCTGTAAATAACGCGGTTGACAGCGGTAAACATGTTTTTCTCAGGAGATTGCTCTTCCTGGAAGAGGTTTCCTGGCGGTGTTTGGGGTAAGGATGGCTCTCGTGCCGCCGGGAGAGCGGCGCTGGCAGCCCCCGCCGTCGGGTTGGGAAAGCTGTCGGGGGGCTCAGGCCGAGGGCTGATTTGAGGCAGGGGGGGTTTTGGGGTGCCTGGGGAGCCCTGCAGCCCCCGGAGGGTTTGGGGAGCAGCGCCCGGCGGCGGCAGTGGAGGAGGAGAGGTTGGAGGGGAGGGAGCTGGTTCCTCGCCAGCCTCATGCCAGGGCTAACAATAACCTCTGGAAGCGTTTCCCGACACGGTTCTCACCAGGGCGGCCCAATTAGTGCCACAGCAGGAGCCCGGCTGGGGCAGAGTCCATCCCGTGGCTGGTGGGAACAAAATGTTCCCGGCAGGACGTGCGGGATGGGAAGAGCTGGTCCTGGGCCAGGACCCACGGCCGGGGCCGTGCCGCCGGCACCTTGCGAGTCGCCTGCGGGGGTGGGCTCCGGATCCGGCCCCGGGGGCCTTTGGGGTCCCGCGGGGTGTGCGCGGGGGCTCAGCTCCCACCCTGTGGGACATCGTGTCCCCGGGGCCGGGCTCGCTCGCCGTCCCCCACATCGCTGCCGACTGACGAGCATCAGCCGGGGGGGGCAGCGGCGGCCGCACTCGGGTCCCCTCCGCGACGGAGGCAGCAGCTTTCCCGGACTTTGTTCTGGATGTTTATGGGGTTTCAGTTTACTCCCGGTTCTGAGGCAGCTAAGCTCCCTTCTCAGGGAGCGAGTAATCCCCCGCGCCCGGCCAGCGGCCCCTGCCTCGCCGCGCAGGAGGATTTTCGATGGCCACCCGCCTCTCCTCGTGGCGCGGGGAGGGGGCTCGGGGACCCTGCCTTTGTCAGGGGCTCGCTCCCCTCGCTGAAAAATCTGCAGCAAATAAAATATTAATGGGCGCTTACTGCATTTTATAGTTACCTAAATTTGGAGGTGGTAAAAAAAAAAAACACCCTAGTTAAGGGGAAAAGCCAAGAAATTTCCATGAGCGGCCTCCATGGCCCTCCCTCACAAAGCCCGTCTTTGTCTTCAGGTTAAATAGAAACCTGCAGAAAATTGCCGGGGGGATTTTTTTTCCTCTCTCCTTGTCTGCTATTGTCCTTGCGGCTGTTCAGGCATTTCCAGCGCTCGGGGTCTGCCTCATCCCTGCCGGGGGGGTGCTGGGGGCGCAGAGCAGCCGAGTAGGTTTTCGTGGGGAGCGGGGTGCTGCCGTGTCCTGGGGGGGGGGGGGGTGTGTGTTCTGCCTTGGGCAGCTCTTTTGGGGGCACGACAGCCGCCCCGGGGCAGCAGATACTTTCTGGGGGGATTCATCTGCCCTCTGGAGCCGGGGTGGGGGGCGGCAGAGGAGCCTGGGGCTGCAGCCCCTTCCCCATGCGGCCGAGCCCCCATTGGGGTGGGGGGCTGCCCCATTTCCCGGGGCCGCCGGCCGCCCAGCTGGCCGCAGGCTTAACCTCCCCCCGGCCCCATCTGCGGGGCCAGCGGGGGCCCTGGCTCCCGGGGCTTTGTTGTGCCCGGCTCAGCCCGGGGGGGGGTCTTGCTCCAGACCCCACGGGAGCCCAAAGTCCAAGGCTGGAAGCGGGCTCAGCCCGGCTGGCTCTGGGGACCTCCGAGCATGGGG
Organism: Vanellus vanellus; assembly: GCF_965231255.1. Taxonomy (NCBI): domain Eukaryota; kingdom Metazoa; phylum Chordata; class Aves; order Charadriiformes; family Charadriidae; genus Vanellus; species Vanellus vanellus. Next base: position 736,366 of record NC_138931.1, read on the forward strand.
CTGCGCTGCCGCCGCCTCCCCCCCTCCCCAAAACTCGCTCAGTGCTGGCGGGAGGGTTGCATGTGAGCCCGGGGGCTGTAATCTGCGCCCCCTCCCCAGCAGCAAAGGTGTTTGGGGCTGTTTGGCACAGCTGTAGCCTGGGACAGGCTGTCACCAGCCACAGCATCCCGGAGGTGGCACAGCGAGGGTCCTTGGCTTCTCCCCGCTGCTCCCCGGGTGGACTGCTGGCCCTCGGCTTTGTCCCCCCTCCCCATTTCCCTGCTGTCCAGCCCCCCCCCCTCCATTGTGGTTGCAGCTCTCGGGGTCTCCCCACCCCTTGTCCCAGGGACCCCCAAGGGATCCGGTTTGGAGCTGTGCCAGACCCTTAGAGATCCCCGGCCGTGCTGTGAAGCCTCCTGCACTTTTGCCTTTGCAGCAGCCCAGGATCGTTACCGGAGCTCGGGGGGGCTCAGCAGCCCCCACCCGCACCTCCGAGCCCCCCGTTCCCCCAAACCCCGCTTGCTGCAGCCGTTTGGTCCCGGGGCATCACCGTGTCCTCTGGGGCATCACGCTGCTGGCCTTCCCCTCCCAGCCTGTTGAGCAGGCATTGTTCCCTCCTCCCGCCTTTCCGCTCGGATGCTGTCACTCCGGCCCTTAATTGAGGAGGAAAAAAAGAAATATGAGTCTTTGGGAGAAGCAGCAGCGCTCTGCCGGAGCCTGGGCTGCGGGGCTGCCCCACCGTGAGCGGAGCCGTGCCGGGGGGTGTCCCTGGGGCTGGGGGCTGCCTGGCTGTCACCCCCCCCCCCCCATGTGCCCAGTGCTGCTCAGGGGAGATGTGGGGAGAGGAACGCAAATTCTGCCTGTGCCGGCAGCGAGGCAGGGGCCAGGCAAAGCCGGCGGTTACTGCAAAGAGCCGTAGGCACATGTGCGGATTGGGGTGTTCGCTTGTGCCCCCCGGGATGGGCAGGACCCCCAGCTGTCCCCCGCCTGGGGGGAGCCCAGGGGTGAGTGTCTGTGCCCCCCGAGCTGCTGCCCCCGAGGCGTCCTCTCTGCTGCAGAGCTCCGAGCGTGGCCGGGGGTGTCCCCGGGGGAGAGGGGTGGATTTATTCTGACAGCTTTGCAAACTACCAACACGCCTGTTAATTAACTGCTGCTCCCGTCGACGCGCAGGCTGGGAAGCGCGGGAGTGCGCGGAGCCGAACAGAGACCCCCTCTCCCCGCCGGAGGAGGTGTCCGAGGAGTGGAGTCGGGGGGGGATCCCGCTGCCTCCGGGCTGGTGTGGTCAGGAAGAGCCAGTAGTGCTTTGACCCCCCCCAGAAAGAGCCACTGATACCTGAAGCCTCCCAAAGGAAGAGCTATGGGTGCCTTGAACCCCCCATAAAGAGCCAGGGGTGCCTTGAGACCCCCAAGGGAGAGCCAGGGGTGCCTAGAGCCACCCCCAGGAAGACCTAGGGGTGCCCTGAGCCCCCCAGGGAAGAGCCAGTGGTACCTGGAGCCCCCCAGGAAGAGCCGTGGGGGCCCGGAGCCCCCCGTGCTTCCCTGCGGCATCTCCCTGCTGCAGCCTCTCCCCGGGAGGGGGGACCGGGGACGTGCGTCCCCCCGGGCGCAGCCGGGATGCTGCGGGGGGCACCGACCCCCCCCTCGGGGCACATCCCCCCGGCGCAGCCCGGGCTGGGGGGGGGCGGGGGGGGGTCGTCAGGGCGAGGAGCTTTTTAAATAAGAAAGGCGGCGATCGCCGCGTCCCGGTTAGCGCTTCCTGTGGGGATTAGCGGGGCTGCCGGGCATGTGTGTGCTTTTTCTTCAGGAAATACCTTCGGAAAGCCCCGCTGGGGTCTCCAGGGCAACCGGCGGCCGCGGCCCCCCCCCCGCCCCCGCCCCCAGCCCGCATTGTCCCCGCGTCGCTTTGTTGGCCGCTTTATTGCCACCGGCACAGCCCGCGGCTCCCGCGCTCGGGGGGGCGCTCGCCCGGCGGCTCCGCTGCGGCACCGACGGGGGGGACGGGACGGGGATGGCGGGGACCGGGGCGGGGGGGGGGGCGAAGGTTAATCCATGCCCCGCTCCTCTCCCCAGGGCGGCCGCCCCCCATCCCTGTGTCTCCCCCCTCCCTCCGCCGTCCCCGGTGGGGCCAGCCCCGGGGGAGCCGGTGACAGTTATACGCTCTCGGTGACACTCTCCATCTGGCCGGCGCTCGCCAGGCTCGGCCCCGCTTTCGCTTCCATTTCAAAGCTGGAAGAAAGTAATAAAACCACCACGGGCTGCTCTGGCCGGTGGAGCGCGCGTCTAGTTTTGGGGCTGGTTGGAAAGCGCAGGCGCCGTCGGCCGCGGCTGGAGCTGCCCCTCACCTCGCCCGGGACCCCGGGGGCCCCTGAGGGCTGCTGTCCCCACTGCACCGGGACAGGACGGGCTCCCGACCGGGGAGCTGATGCTCCCTCCCCAGCCCGAAGAGTTTAAGTTAAAACGGGAACAGCCGATAGTTTAGGTGTGCCAGAGGGAACGTGCGTATGATGCTTTCCCCGGGCAGGCGAACAGCCGGCGCTGCTGGTGTTCTGTTTGCTCTCCTCCTCGCCAGCGCCCTGGTTTGCTCGAAGGGGGCTGTGAGCCCCCCCCAGCCCCGGGTGGGTGCTGCTGCAGCCGGGCTGGGGAGAGGAATCCCACCCACTGCGGGGTCTGCCCGGTGCCGACCGACCTTTGTGGGACGCTGGGAGCCTCCAGAGCCTCGCCGTGCGGCGCCGGGGCAGGCAAGGGCCCGGGGAGGAGCGCCAAGCGTTTGTCCGGCTGATTAAACTTCAGCTAACGTGGCCTGCGCGGGGCTCGCTCGCACGCCGCAGGCGGAGGGGCTGCACCTGGTGCCGTGGTTTGGGTTACGGAAAACCTATGAAAGAGACGTTTTAGGCTGATGGAGTCTGGTGATCAAACGGGCTCACCCTAATTGACATAGGTGGAGGGCACACGGGCATCGCGGGCACCGCCGGCTGCTCCCAGGCGAGGGGCACCCCGGGATCGCGCTGCCCCGGGTGCGCCCGCGGCGGTCCCCGGTTTTACGGAGAGCTGCATTTCCAAGGGGACTCCTGTGCACCCGCTGCCATGTGAGCTGGGCTGCCGCGGTGCCAGCAGCGCCGTCCCGGTGGCCACGGTGCCATCTGCCTGCCAGGGCCGCCCCGCAGCACCGTTGCCCGAGCCCGTGCGCTGGCCCGGCCCCGCTCCCGCCCGCGGGGTGAGCTAACCTGGACATGCTCATTAGCCTGTGAATTCGTTTTCAGGCCGTTCCCACCATGCCGCGTTTTCTGCCTTATCCCTGAGTGCCAGAGATGTGCTTTGGGTTACCAAAGGGCAGGATCCTGCCTTGCCCTCTGCCTCCCCTCTCCCGTCCATCACGCTCAACGCCCCCCCGGTCACGCTGTTAATGCAAACCAGCCTCCCACTCGGAGGGGCTGGGGGAGGGGGCTGCTGCCTTTGAAAAGCGATCCGGCCACACGCCGGCGGACCCCCGGCCCCGGCGCAGCACAGCCCGCGGTTCGGTGGCCTGAAGGAGTGGTGGCACTTGCACGGGGGTGTCCGGGGACCCGTGCGATGCTGTGCCCGTGGGAAGGGACCCGCCTGAGCCCGGGATGCTGCTTCCCTGAGCCCCAGCGTTGGACTGGGGTGGTTCGAAGTTTTCCATCCCTCCAAATTCCTTCCCTTGCCCCAGGCCACCTCCTCCCCAGGCGAGTTAAGGGGCAGGTGGCCTTTCCGTGGTGGTCCCTAGGGCAGGCTGGGTGAGGAGGTGACCTGTACGAGCTCTTGGACCACAGCGGTGTCCTTCTGGCCAGAACTGATCCTGCGCTGGCCCAGCGTCGGTTCGATTGGGGCATGGTGGGACCCCGCAGGTCCAGCAGTACCCACCATGGACCTGCATGTGGCTCCTCATGTGCCAGCGTGCGGGTGGCCTGGGGCAGGGAATGAGGACATCAGAGGACGTTTGTGGGCGGTGGAGGTCCTCCAGCCACCTTCTGCAGGTTATTGTGTTCGATAAGGAGTGAGTTTGTCGGCGCGCGGGGAGGGGCAGAGCTGAGCGCTGGAGCCACAGACGGGGTGAGATAAGGCCGATACGGCCGCGGCTGCAGCTCCGCGTTTCGTGTTGGTTTGGGTTTTCGTGGCTGTTTATCGCTCACTGACCTTGCTGTGTTTGAGAAGGGAGTCAGGACGGACAGGAGGACGTTGTGTCACCGAGTCCCACAGTAGTCAGACAGGCAGCGAGGGGACGTCGCTGCTGCATTGTGTGCGCTGGAAGATGCCTGTGACGAATCGCTTGAAACACAAATCAGAGCGGTGCCCGTCCCGCGAGGCTGCGAGAGAAAAAGGGGGAAAACGGGATTGCAAAAGCAAGAGCCTTCCCCGCCTCCGATGGAACTCCCACCAGCCTTCACCTTCCGCGTGAAAACCATCTCAGAGCTGGAGCTGGAGCTGGAGCTGGAGCCGGGGCTGTTGGTCTTTCAGCAGCTGAGGAGAGTGGATTCTTCCCCCGCGCACTGTTTGCCTTCGAGTGCTGAGCGAAAGAAAAAGGAGAAACTCTGGAGCCGCTCGTGGATGTTTTCGCCATGAAGCTCCTCATCAGTCCAAGGAAAAGAAGGGTGGCCGGAAAGCGAAGTGCAGATCACGACGTGGTAAACGAGAGTTTCCGAAGAGCCGAGCTTTCGTTTTTGGCCGCTGGTGGGTCCTGGGAGGAGCGGTGCCTCGCTGACGGCCCCGGCCCCGCGCTGCTGGCTGCCCGCCTGCGCTCCCTGCCCGCGCTGCCTCAGCTCGGGGCATCTTCGAGGGGTTTGGGGCAGGCGGAGACCCTGCGCCGGCTGTCGGCGGCGGCCGGGCCCGGGACGAGCTGCTCCACGTCTGCTCAGGGTGCGCAGAGGAGGGGGGAAGAGCCTGCGCTTGCCCGGCTCGGTGGGCGCCCAGAGGTGAGGGTGACGAGGTGCGTTAGTTCTGCGGTGAGACGGCCCCTCCAACGCGCGCTCGGGCGCTGCGGGCGTTCGTAATTAGCTGCTGCTCTGCAAATTGCCGCGCTCCTCGCTGGGAGCCGCGGGGGTCCCAAGGGGGAGCTGTGGCTTTGCTCTTTCCCCGTGGCCGCCGTACGGTGCCTGCGGGCTGCGTGCCCGCCTCGCGCCTCGCTCCTTGGCGGGGACAGCCCTCGAGCTGCGGAGCAGATGAAGTTTGCACGTTTCCAGACGGTTTCTGCTGGGCTGCCCGCGCGGGGCTTGCTGGGCTTTCCCGGCCCCGGCTCTTGACCCCTCTGGTACGGAGCAGTTGCACCATGGAGACCTTCGCCCCTGCCCCCGCGGCACCATCAGCTCTCGCCCTCAGCCCGCGCGAAGCTGGCCTGCCGCCGGCCCCGGGCAGCCGTGGAAGCGCGGTGCTTCCTTCGAGGGCACCACTGAGAGCCACGTCCGCAGCGGCGCTCAGGACCCGGAGCCGTGCACGCCGGCCCGTGCTGCTCCTTCCCAGGACGATGCTCACGCTGCACCCGCTCCGCACCATCGCAGGGAGCCGCGGCGCCCGCGGAGCTGCAGCAGCCCGAACCCTTCCTTGGGCTGTGGAATGTGAAGAGATGGTTGGAAACCCAAACGTCAGCACCGAGCCCAGGACTGGGGGAGCCACTCGCTCACCACCGCCGAGGGTGGAGGGCAGCGCTTGAGGACGGAGCTGTGTCTGCGCTACCAGGGCCGGGAGAGGCAAGATCCCGTAGCAGCGATGGAGAGAAAGGATCTTTGTGCTGCTCACGCAAATGTCGCCTCGGGAGCAGCTGCAGCTCTCCCTGCCCTGGGTCGCTGCGAACGGGGACGTCGCGGCCGGCACCTGTCTCGCCGCCGGAGCTCCCCTGGGCTGACCTTTCCCAGCGATGCCGCTCTCGCAGCCCCTCGCTCCCTGCCTGCCGTCCTGCCGCAGCCCCCCCTCAGCCCCCTGGCCTTCCTGCCCCTGCCCCGAAGCGCTCTAACCGGGGCAAGGCACGGGGACCCCGGCCCGCTTTGCTGGCTGCCCGCTCGTGGTGGTGGGGGTGTGCGCAGTGGCGGAGCCGAGCAGGGGTTTGGGGTGCTCCTGGCTTGGGCAGGATCCGGCTGCTCCAGCTAGCGCTGCCTGGGGGGTCTCAAGTTGCCCGTTTGTCCCCCATTTCGAAGCCCCCGCCACGGCACGCTCCCCCGGGGCCGAGCGGTGCTTAGTAAAAGTCCGAGGGGTGCATTAGTGCTTTTGAACCCCCCGGCCGCCGAGCGGGTCCTACGGTGGGGGTGAAACGCTTGGTGCTGCTTGGGGTGCTCGCAGCCTCTGCCTCCGCCTCCCCTCCGCTCTGCCGCCGCCGGCTCCCCTCCCCTGGGCTCGCCGGGGCACCCGGTTCTCGGTGCCGCCACGGCAGCGTCCCAGCAGCGCATGTTGCCTCATTAACCCAGAGCCGCGGCGGCAGTGGCAGCAGCAGCAGCAGCAGCATGGTTTCCTTCGGTCTCTATTTCTTTTCTCTCTTTTTTTTTTTTTTTTTTTCTCCTCTCTCCTAACTCCTCCAGTTCTGCCCAAAGCAAAAATCGAAGTGGAGTCTTACTCGGCCCACCCCGGTGACCTCCTCCAGCTGCGCTGCCGGCTGAGGGATGACGTCCAGAGCATCAACTGGGTGCGCGACGGCGTCCAGCTGGCCGAGAACAACCGGACGCGCATTACCGGGGAGGAGGTAGAGGTCAGGGACGCGGTGCCCGAGGACTCGGGGCTCTATGCCTGCATGACCAACAGCCCCTCGGGAAGCGAGACCACCTACTTCTCCGTGAACGTCTCAGGTTCGTAGCGGCCCCGGGCAGGCAGGGAAGGGGCAGCCCCGGGGCCGGGCTGCGCAGCGAGGAGCAGGCTGCCTCTGCACGCCTTGGCGTGCTCGCCGGCACGTGCGCCGGCCACGCGCGGATCTGCCCGGCTGCCCGGGGAGTTCGGGGCAGACCTGCGCCGCGGGGGTGCCCGGAGGAGTTACCGGCGCGGTGCAGTGACTTCCCGCCTGCTGCGGTGCAGGGGGAGGCAGCTGGAGGTTGTCGCCTGTGTGTCTGCATGGGGCTGGGGGCCGCGGGGCTGCCCGCAGGAGTGGGCGCGCGCCGGGCGGGAGCCGAGGTCCACGGTGGCGTTGATGGAGCCTGAGGCTGGAGAGGAACGAATGCTCGAGGTCGGGAGGCGTCCACCGAGGCTTGGGGTGTTGGTGTGCCCGCAGGGTCTCGGCTGCCGCCCCAGATGGGTTGGGGGCACCGGGCACGGGGCGAGGAGCTGTGCTTGGACACACGGTGTGGAGCTCTGAAATCACCTCTGGGGGCAAATTGTTCCACGACGTGCACGGGCTGTGAGCACCGGGACAGCAGGCACCGTCAGCCCTGGCTGTGCCGGTGGGCATGCGCAGCGCTCACCCAGGATCCCTGCACCTCCCTGCCCGGCGCAATCCCGTACCACCAGCCCACGATGCTCCGGTGCCCGGCCGGCCCCTCGGGAAGGGAAGGGTCCACGTACGGATATTCAGCCGGGCCGTCTCTTTTCTTGCAGACGCACTCCCCTCCGCGGAGGATGATGATGACGAAGACGATTCCTCCTCGGAGGAGAAGGAGGCGGATAACACCAAGCCGAACCGTACGTGCGAGATGGGTTTGGCCCTGGTGCTGCCCTGGCATTTGGTGGGGGGCAGGGGGAGGCTGCCCACGCGTGCAGGCATCGCCCAGGGACGGAGGGAGGCGGGCGAGGACGGGCAGGGGCTCCCGCTGCAGCCCAGGGCACCCGGCGGTGGCGAGGGCTCCGGGGAGGGGGGGGGGGCAGGTCTGGGTGCACCCGGGTGAAGCAGCCCGGCCAGAGCAAGGGGGGTGCCGGCACGGCTGCCGTGGGGTAACTACTGCTGCAGCCACGCACGCTGAGCGTGCACCTCGCAAAGAAGGGGCCCTGCGGGGCTGCCGTGACTCCCGGATAACACCACGTGTCCGGGAGCTGCCCTCCCTGCCGGCGCCGGGCTCGGCCGCCTGCCCCTCTCCGGCTTCCCTGGGCAGCCTCCGCGTCAAAGCGCGAGCAGACCGCCGGCGCTCCTGTGGCCGAAGCCCCCATGGGTTTGTCCGGGTGCTGAGCACCCCCCCTGCTCTGCTCCCCAGAGGCCATCGCTCCCTACTGGACCTATCCCGAGAAGATGGAGAAGAAGCTCCACGCCGTCCCCGCCGCCAAAACGGTGAAATTCAAGTGCCCGTCGAGTGGGACGCCCAACCCCACGCTGCGCTGGCTGAAGAACGGCAAGGAGTTCAAACCCGACCACCGCATCGGGGGGTACAAGGTAGCGGGGCTGGGGGGGCCGGGGCGGCGCGGGGCACAGCCTGATGGGGTGGCAGCCCCCCGGCCCTGCCGGCGCGCGGATGCGGTGCCGGGCTCCATCTGGCCGGGTGCGGGCTCTGCGCACCTCGCGGGGCCGGAGGGCTCGCTCTGGGGCGGCGCGGGGATGGGGGGAGGATGGGAGGGGGCTCTGCAGCTTAAGAGGCACCCAGCCCCCTGTCCGCGCAGCCCCCAGCGGGGGCAGATGGGCCCCTCTGACATTCCTGTTGCAAAATAGCCCTACGGCAGTGACCTGCTTCTGGGTCATGTTTGCACCAGCTCAACCCCTGGGGGAGGGGGCGGCGGGCGAAGCCAGCCTGCCCTCGCCGCCTTCGTCGCCTTCGCCTAATCCCCCCGCCGAGGAGAGGGGGTCTTGGCGTCCCCGGCCGGCGCAGGGGCTCCGGGGGTGACCAGGCAGCCCCGGGGCTGCAGGGAGGGACGAGCCCCTCCGTTGCCCAGCGGTGGTCAGCAGGAGCTGTGCCAGCCCCCCCGGGGGTGCCAGCTTGGTGGGGAGGGGGCCCTGGCCCGTGCAGGGGGGCCACATTCGCTCACTGAGCTGAGCAGGGGGCTGCAGCGCGGTTCCCCCAGTGCCCCCAGCAGGTCCAGGCTGCTGGTGTCCCCCAGGCGGGAGGGGGGCTCGGCTCTCCCCTTCTCCCGTCTCGCAGTGGGGCTTCTGCAGAAGAGCCCCAGTGGTGGGACCAGCGTGCCAGGACCCCCCCGAGTTTCTCCCCTCCCCAAAGGAGAGGATGAACCGCACTCCTCCAGCACCCAGCGCTGCTGTCGCGCTGGCGGCAGCTCCAGCCCAGGGGCCCCCCGGGTGACCCCACGAGGGAGCACCGTCCCCTTTTTTCATCTCTCTCAGCTGGTTTTCTGGAGCGGGGCTGCAGCCTGCCCAGGGCTCACAGCCCTCGGTGGGTGGGTGAGACACCCCCTCGGTGCGGGTGCCCCACGCCAGCCCGGCTGGGTGCTGTGGGGCCGCGGCTTTGGGCGCTCGCTCGCCACCGAGCCACGCGCCGCGTTGTGCAGATGGGATCCAGTCGTGGCCCTGCGCGCCACGGGCTCCAGCCAGGTGCCAGGGACGTGCTGCAGGAGTGCGGCCACGTCACCGCTCTCGGCTCCGTGTAGCACATCCCGGGGAGGCATGTGGGCTCCCGGGCAGGGGGCAGAGGGGCTGCTGGCAGCACCGCGGGTCCCCGGGCGGTGACAGCACGGTGCCCTGGGTAGCTAATGGGGCTGAAATGCAGGGCTGTGGACATAACCAGTTTCCAGCCGGGAGGGAGGAATGCAGCCGCCCCGGCGGGGAGCAGCGCTTGGGGAGGTCTCGCCAGGAGGAGCCGCGGTGGGGCTGGCTGTAGGAAAGCTGTCCCTGCGCCCCATAGCCCGGGGGGGACCTGGGCAGCGCTCACAGCCCAGCTCAGCCGCCGGGACCCGTCCCAGAGGAAACGTCCCGGGTGCACGGTGCGAAGCACCCAGGCTGCCCCCTGCCCGCTGACCGGCGCGGTGCCCTCTGGCCGGCAGGGCTGGCCGCGGGGAGCAGCGCGGGCGCGAGCCCAGGGCCAGCCGGGGGAAGCAGCTCTTCCCGGGCTGCGGCAGCGGGGGAACAATGCCGGTCTGTTCCCTCCGCGCGCTGGGGCCGCCGGAGAGGGGTGTCCCTGTGCACCGGGTGAGCCCATCACGCTCGGCTCACAACATCTGCTTCTCGGCGCAGTTGGCTCCGTGGCGAGGCTGTCCTGGGACAGCTGGGAGCAATTACGGTCCCTCTGTAGGAAAGGGGAAAGGTGACCTCAAAGGGAGATTTATGTCCTGCCTGGACGGCGGGGGCCGGGGGCTGAGCCAGCTCTGACGTGAACGGGAGCGAGGGCTCGCGTGCTCCAGTCCACCAGCGTTTCGCACGTAACGGGCTCTGTCGTCATCCCCGTGCCCCCAGGTCCGCTACGCGACCTGGAGCATCATCATGGACTCGGTGGTGCCGTCCGATAAGGGCAACTACACCTGCATCGTGGAGAACAAGTACGGGAGCATCAACCACACGTACCAGCTGGATGTCGTGGGTGAGGAGCGCGGGGCTGGGGGGGCTTTCCCGGGGTCCCCGGCCACCCCACCCCCCCTCCCTCCCCCCGCAGAAACGGGTGCTGCGCCCCGCAGAGATGGGGACGGGGAGTGCTCACGGGGATGGCATTGCTGTCCCCGCGGCTGTCCCCCCCGCCCGGTGCGCACCTCTGCGGCACAGCGGGTCGAGGCGGAAGGTTCACCTCAGCCCGTTCTGGGGATTTTTAATTGTGGTGGAAATAATTTCATAGACCAGACAGAAACTTTTTCTAATCGCCTTATTAGCCATAATTCCCAGCTGGGAAGGCTGGTCTGAGCAGTTCCACATGTGGAGCTGCTCTAAATGCCAGTAAATGAACCATTAAAAATGTGATTTAATTTGATTACACTGAGCAAACTGAAGGGAACAGTCAGTGAGGTGAACAAAGGGGTTTGTTAATGCTGACTCACCACAGTGGCAGCCGCTTTGTTAACGGCCGGGGTCCTCATTAGGTTTGTTTGACCTCTGACCCCACCGAATAGGTACTGATGTCCCCATCCCCGTGCCGGGATTTCACCTGTCCCCGTCCCCAACCCCTCCTGGCTGCTCCCACCCCACTGCGGGGGGGCAGGGGGGTCCCCCAGGGAAGGGGACCCCGCGGTTCTGCCGGGTGCATCGCTGCCCGCCCCAAGCGGGGGTCCCCGTGCCGGGGGGGGGGGGCTGCAGGGTGCACCCCTGCGCAAGGCAAGTGCTTGCCCGTGGGCGGGTGGCCAAGCGCCCCGAGCCCCGCCATAAGGTGCCCCGTCTCCCCGGGTCCTGCAGAGCGGTCCCCGCACCGGCCCATCCTGCAGGCGGGGCTGCCTGCCAACAAGACGGTGGCCCTGGGCAGCAACGTGGAGTTTGTCTGCAAGGTCTACAGCGACCCCCAGCCCCACATCCAGTGGCTGAAGCACATCGAGGTGAACGGCAGCAAGATCGGCCCCGACAACCTGCCCTACGTGCAGATCCTGAAGGTAAAGCCGCACGCCGGGCTGCCCCAGCCCGCGTCCCCGTAGGCTCCCCCGTCCCGTGGGGCAGGAATGGGGCGGCAGCAGTATTGTGGGATGGTGGCCGCGGGCGAGAGGAGCTGCCTGGGGCTGGGGACCACCAGCTGGAGCCCCAGGGCCATCGCCAGCCTGCCCGGCTCCGTGCTGGGGTGCCCCGGAGGAGCCCGGGGTGAGAGGTGGGCAGGGAGGGCTGCCCCGCGCCCCGGCCGCCTGCAGGCACTGCGGTCTGTTTGCAGCCCCAAAGGCACACGCCGTGGGGCCGGGTGGGCCCGGGCAGCGCGCACGGCGCTGGAGGTGGGGAGCGGAGCCCCTGCCCCGTGCCGGCGAGAGCGGCTCGCCCTGCGTGCCGGCGGTCCTCTGCTCACAGCGAGCAAACCGGCTGCTCTGCAAACCCCCGGGGGGCACAGCTGTCCCCAGCCCTGTCCCCGACATCCACAGTCTGTCCCCATCTATGTCCCCGACCCCCGGGGTGCACAGCCATCCCTAGCCCTGTCCCCAACCCCGGGGGTGCACAGCTGTCCCCAGCTGAGTCCCCGACATCCGCAGCCGACCCCGGCAGTGTCCCCGATCCCTGGGGTGCACAGCCATCCCCAGCCATGTCCCCAACATGCACAGCTGTCCCCAGACGTGTCCCCGACACCCAGGGTGCGCAGCTGTCCCCAGCCATGTCCCCAACATCCACAGCCATCCCCGGCAGTGTCCCCGATCCCTGGTGTGCACAGCCATCCCCAGTCACGTCCCCAACACGCACAGCCGTCCCCAGCCGTGCCCCTGGCCGGGTTGCAGGGGGAGCAGGATTACAGCCCCGCGACTGCTCCTGCCTCCCGGGACCCCCGTGCGCAGCCGCAGCCCTCCCGCCAGGTTGAGGGCTGAGCCGTCCCCATGCCGGCAGAGCCGGTGCCGATGCTCCGAGCGCTGCCGATGCCCCGGGCGCTGCCGTTTCTGACCGCGTCAATGTGACTCCATGTTGTTGGTCTGTTCCAGCACTCGGGGATTAATAGCTCTGATGCGGAGGTGCTGACCCTGTATAATGTGACAGAGGCGGAGAGCGGGGAGTATGTTTGTAAGGTTTCCAATTATATTGGCGAGGCCAACCAGTCTGCGTGGCTCACTGTCACCAGACCTCTGGCAAAAGGTAATCGGAAGAACGCCCGGCGGGGTGTTTCCTCGGACCGTCAGTCCCCAGCGGCGGAAAACAAAACTCTGGGCTCTCTTGTTTCTGCTGTGTTTCTGGTGCGACAAGCCATGGAAAAATACTCAGCGGGGCCGGCTAGGTTTTGTGCTCTGTGTGTGTGTCCCGCTGTTTCTCCCGTGTGTTTCCCACCCCATCATGCAGACGCCAGGACTGCCCTGGTGCCTGGGGAGTCCGGCACCGCCGCCGAAGCCGGGTCCCTGCGGGTGCTGCCGCGGGGCCGTCCCGCACCTTCGCAGCCAACCCGGGCACCGCGCCACCGCGCCTGTGCGTGGCTGGGGAGCGCACGCTGCTGCGTCCCCTGTCTGTGCTGCCCTCCTGTCTCCGTGTCCCGTCTCCGTCCTCGTGCCTCCCCGTGTCGTGCGGTCGGCCGGCCGGCTCTGCCTGAGGTTTATTTCTCCATGTGGCCCATTGCCAGCATGTTCAGATGGGCAGGACGCTCAGTTTGGTGAAGGGATTTTAACCAGCATCTCCGTAGGTCCGCCTGGATGAGTGGTCATCCTGAGGGTCTCTCTAGCCGGTCTGCGGTGGTCTCTGTCTGCTCCCGGGGCTCTGGCGAATGAGACTGGGCTCTCCCTCCTCTCTGGCCTCCTTCCCAGAAGATCTCATGTCGTTTGCTTCTCCGTTTTTTGCTTCCATTTTTCCTTCTAGACGGCTGGCGTTAACACAACAGACAAAGAAATGGAAGTCCTTCACTTAAGGAATGTCTCATTTGAGGATGCTGGGGAGTATACATGTTTGGCGGGTAATTCTATTGGGATCTCCCATCACTCTGCATGGTTGACAGTTCTCGAAGGTATATACTCCTCTTCCTCTCCCTTTCCTCCCTCCTTTCCAACGTATGCATTGCGGTCCGGGAGAGAGCCTTTCCCGGCCCCTGCCCCCCCGGTGCTGGTTACCGTGCAGCGGGAGAGCTGCAGCGCTGCTCTCTGCAGCCGCAGCGGGACGGGGCGCGCGTCCCCCCTCCGCCCCCCGATTGGGGTCTGTCCCCCCGCTCTCTCCCTGGCCCAGGCGATGCATACCCGGGGGAACTTAACCAGGGGCTGCTCCGCTGGAGCAGGACGGTCCCGCGCCCCGGGACAAGGCCAGCGCTGCCCGCGCAGGGGGGCACGGGGATCGGGGGGTGCTGGCGGCGCTGCCTGCGTCCTGCCTGCCGGGGGGCTGGCCTTGCCCTGCGGCGCAGGACCCGTGCCGGGGCTGTGTGTCGCTTCTGCTGCGCTGCCGGGGACCGCTGCCCCCGTCCCCATTGATGCTGCTCCTGAGGCATCAATGCTGCACGGACCAAAGCCTGATAACAGCAACCGGGAAAGTTTTTGGGGTGCTGCATGGTTGCTGCTTTCCAGCCAAAAACTTTTCCCCGTTATCAGGCGCTGCTTTGTCAGCCGGGTGTGCTCGGAGGTGGGACAGAAAGCTTCGACTCCCTCCTAACACCTCTCTCTGAGGCTCTGTTCTTTGCGGGAGTCAGGTTTGGGGGGGCTGCCGGGGGGGTGCAACGGCAGCTCCCACTCTGCCAGATACACCGCGGTTTGCAGCCGCACCGGACCGCGCCACGTAGCTGCGGCTGCTCTGAGCTGTTCACGGCAATGCCACCTCCTCTGCCACCAGCCGCCACCGAAGTGGGGTCTGCCCCACGGCACGGCGGGCACGGGACCCTCTTCCCCACCAGCCCAGGGGTCCCACGGCAGGTCGCTGCCACTGGTGGTGCTTCTGGCTGCTCTGTCCCGAGCTCTCCCCGGTTGTTATCAGTAACGCCCGGACTCCCGCAGCCCCGGGCACTGCTGGGCGGCCCCTCCATCCCACCGTGCTCAGGGTAACCCCCGCACCCCCGGGGAGTTGCGGCTCCGAGCGTGGGCAGAGCAGAGCAGCTCTGCCCCGGGGGGTGCCTGCGATGCCCCGTCCCCGCGGGGTGATGCAGGAGAAGCATCCCCAGCGCAGCCCCGATGGGAGACCCCCGCTGCTGTCCCGCACGGCCCCGGCCGAGGGACATGGGCACTGTCCCCCCACTTCACGCTTTTCTCAGTTGGCCCCTGCCCATCCCGGCGCCCCATCCCCCCCAGGCACGTGCCCGCGGAGGCGTTGAACGGCCACAGGGATGAGGAGCCCGGGGACATCTGCGTGCCTTCCCCGCCGGGGTGGGTGGGCAGCCCCCCCGGTCCCTGCCGCACGCTGCCCCGAGGCCTCCGGCGATGCAGAGCGTGTCCCCACCGAGCGTGGGGAGGAGCCGGGGGGGTCCCCCCAGCGCCGCTCTGCTCCTCGGCCCCGGGCGGGCTGGCGGGTGCTAACGCCCTGTTCACGCCGACCCAGCCATTGAAGACACCCCGGCCATGATGACGTCCCCCCTCTACCTGGAGATCATCATTTACTGCACCGGGGCCTTCCTCATCTCCTGCATGGTGGTGACCGTCATCATCTACAAGATGAAGAGCACCACCAAGAAGACGGACTTCAACAGCCAGCTGGCCGTGCACAAGCTGGCCAAGAGCATCCCCCTGCGCAGACAGGTAACAGAAAGTAGAGAGGGGGTTTGTTTGCACCTACTGCCCCTCCTGGGGGGGGAGGGGGGAGGAGAGGCTCTGGAGGAGGATGGATGGGGGGAGACCCGGGACCGTCGCGCCCTGATGCACGTGCCACCCCCTCCAGTCTTGTTCCCGTCTGTGGCGCGGGGTTGGGGACCGTCCCTGGGCTGTGCCCCAGACGGGCAGCACGGCGAGCACGGGGGGCTGCGCACCCCCTCCTCGTCACTGGCTCAGCAGGGGTGGGGAGGAGGACCAGAAGGATTTACAGCAATTTAGCCTCCGAGCAGAAGAGCGTTTTACACCCTGAGGAGAGGGGAGGACTCCCAGGCTGTGTATTTTGTGGTATCGGCATGCTGGAAGTTAATTAAAAGTTATTTAGGCTGCATCCAACGTGGCAGCGGCACTGACGGGGCCCCGCGCCTGCAGGCAGCGCTGGGGGGCAGCAAGGGCAGGGGGCTGCGGGTCGGGGCGCCAGAGCTGCCGGACAGCATCTCCCTCCCGGCGGGGGCAGCCGGCGCTGCGCGAAGGTAACCCACAGTCCCCACTGCAGGTGTCGGCCGACTCCAGCTCCTCCATGAACTCGGGCGTGATGCTGGTCCGGCCCTCGCGGCTCTCCTCCAGCGGCACCCCCATGCTGGCCGGCGTCTCCGAGTACGAGCTCCCCGAGGACCCGCGGTGGGAGCTGCCGCGGGACAGGTGAGGTCCCATCCCCACCGGCTGCGGGGACGCGCCGCCGGAGCAGCCCGGCCGGAGCCGGGTGAGGATGGCGGCACCGCCGATGCTGTTTGCCGACGCCGGCGACCAACCTGCGGCCACCGGCCCCCGCCTCAGGGTCTCCCTCTCCTCCCGCCAGGCTCATCCTGGGCAAGCCCCTGGGAGAAGGGTGCTTCGGGCAGGTGGTGCTGGCAGAAGCCATCGGCCTCGACAAGGACAAGCCGAACCGCGTGACCAAGGTGGCCGTGAAGATGCTCAAGTGTAAGTGGTGGCGAGAAGGGGGGGTCCGGGCACGATGCTGCGGGCTGGGGCTGGGTGCGCAGCGCAGCGGGGGGACGCAGCCTGCCCCCCCCCACCTCTGCCTTCTCTGCTGCTTTAGCCGATGCCACGGAGAAGGACTTGTCCGACCTCATCTCCGAGATGGAGATGATGAAGATGATCGGCAAGCACAAGAACATCATCAACCTGCTGGGAGCCTGCACGCAGGACGGTGAGGGTGTGCGAGCGGGGAGGGGGCGTCCCCTCCGCTGCCCTTCCGGCTGCCCTCCCCGTGCCGGGAGGGGGCCCATCCTGCTCCGTGGTCCTGTCGCTCATCCCACCATCCCCGCAGGACCCCTCTACGTGATCGTGGAGTACGCGAGCAAGGGCAACCTGCGGGAGTACCTGCAGGCCCGGCGGCCCCCCGGCATGGAGTACTGCTACAACCCCACCCGCGTCCCCGAGGAGCAGCTCTCCTTCAAGGACCTGGTCTCCTGCGCCTACCAGGTGGCGCGGGGCATGGAGTACTTGGCCTCCAAGAAGGTGAGGAGCTCCCGCGGTGTGGTGGTGGGATGGGAGCCCAGTGGCTGGGCGCGGGGGGGTGCACCCTTCCCTCCCAGCCCGTTTCATCATGGAGAACCGTCCGGGGGCTTCGGGGACTCCCTGACAGCCCCGTGCTCGGTCAGTGCATCCACAGGGACCTGGCGGCCAGGAACGTGCTGGTGACCGAGGACAACGTGATGAAGATCGCTGACTTCGGTCTGGCCCGCGACATCCACCACATCGATTACTACAAGAAGACGACAAATGTGAGTGGTGGGCGAGGGGCTTTGCCGGGGGGGGGGGTGTGAGGGCAGCGGCACTTTCCGTGCCAGGGACGCCCCAACCCACGCTGGCGGTGCCGCGGACGTGCAGGGCTGCCCCCCCCCCCGATCCTGCGTCTGGCACGGGCTGATGTGGGGCTTTCTCGTGCGCCAGGGTCGCCTGCCGGTGAAGTGGATGGCCCCAGAGGCTCTGTTCGACCGAATATACACTCATCAGAGCGACGTGTGAGTAGCAGCCGTGGGACGCACGCTCCCTGCCCGGCTTCGCAAGCGGTGGGCTGGGGCGGGGGGAGACGGGGAGCCAGCACAGGGCAACCCTCGCTGGTGCGCTGGGGGCTCTGCTGCGGGCTGGGGGACACGGCTCTTCTGGGGGACACGGCCCTTCTTGGCCACCCCCGGGCAGCAGCGCTCTCGCCGCCTGCATCGCCGCCTGCCTCTCGCAGCCCCTCGCCGAGGTCTCGTCTCGCGCCGCAGCGCCCGGCGCCCGCTGGTTGAGCACGATAGGCGCCGCGGCGGAGCGCGCCAGATGGGATTCGTCTTAATTTAAGGAAAATATAATTAGCGTCAGCAGACAAAATATTTTGAATCCAAATTACATTTGGCGCTGGGGCTCGTTCGTCTTTGCGGAGCCAATCAAAGCTGTTAGTGCTTGTCCCTCCCGGCAAACGAACTGCTAAAATGAAACGGGGGCGTCAGCTCCACGGGAGCGGGGTGTCCCAGCGTTTGCCCTGTGTTTGCCCCGCGCAGGTGGTCCTTCGGCGTGCTGCTGTGGGAGATCTTCACGCTGGGCGGCTCGCCCTACCCCGGCGTGCCGGTCGAGGAGCTCTTCAAGCTGCTGAAGGAAGGTCACAGGATGGACAAGCCCAGCAACTGCACCAACGAGCTGTGAGTGGGGTGCTGGGCTGGGGAAGGAGGGGGACGCCGGCGGCCCAGAGCCCACCGCCCGGCCGGGGACCGGCACCGCTTCCCCTCCCCGCGGGGTCGGGAGCCTCCGGGTGCGACCGTCGAGCCCGGGGCACAGGCAGATGTTCAGAGTCCCTTTCCCAGCAGTTCCCAGCCCTGCAGAAACATCAGCGCGACCCGTTTGCAATACTCAACACCTCCCTTCGTTATGGCTCGGCGGGAGCGAATCGCGGGGTGACCCCGTAGCCGGGACTAGCTTAGCTCCCCGGGCATCCCCCTCCCAAAACAGCTCCACGTCCTTCCCAGCGCCCGCGGCCGGGAGGGTGGGCAGGGGGTTCCCTCCCTTCCACCCAGGGGATTAGCCCTAAATCCCCGGGACGGCGTCTTTGCTGGCCGCGGGTCCCAGCCCGAGTGGCAGCAGCCGTCCCCGGGTGCTGCTCCGCTCCCGCGGGTGGGGGTCCCCAGCCCCCGCCGCTGGCTGCGGGCTCAGCCCTCGCCTCCCCGCTGCCCCCCCAGGTACATGATGATGCGGGATTGCTGGCACGCCGTCCCCTCCCAGAGACCCACCTTCAAGCAGCTGGTGGAAGACCTGGATAGGATCGTGGCCATGACCTCCAACCAGGTAGGAGAGGCGGCACCCACCAGCCCCCACCTGCACCCCCCCCGCCTGGGGTGGGCGCTCCCCGGGGGATGCCCGGTCCCCTCCTGAGCCCGTCCTCGGGGTTCGTCCCTCCCAGGAGTACCTGGACCTCTCCATGCCGCTGGATCAGTATTCTCCCGGCTTCCCGGACACGCGCAGCTCCACCTGCTCCTCGGGAGAGGACTCTGTCTTTTCTCACGACCCCCTCCCAGACGAGCCGTGCCTTCCCAAGTTCCCCCCTCAGCACACCAACGGCGGACTGAAGCGACACTGAGGGTGGCACCGCCAGCAGGGACTGCCGTGCCGTGCCGTGCCGTGCCGTGCCGTGCCGTGCCGTGCCCAGGGGCTGCCGGCGGACGCTGCCTGCGCAGCCCGGTCGTGCTGAGCGATTGCAGAAAGGGTTCAGAGACACCACCGTAGCATCTCACGTAACCAAAACCACCCACCTCTCATGCCAGCTTCTCCTGCCGCCTTAGTTGTGAGCTCTCTGCAGCCCAAAGGTTTTGTTCTGGTGTTCTTTTGGTGTTTCCTTTTTTTAAAAAAAAAACAAACAACCCTCTTTTCCATGAAGTCTGTGCTTGAATATTGCCACTTGGTTAAGCCAAAATCTTCTCCTGTGGGCAGCGCCTGGCCGGGGAGCCACCCGCCCGTCCCGGGGCGGCACGTCCTGGCCGGGCACGGAGAGCCGGGCTTATCCGCCACTCGGAGAACTCGCCAAGCTGAGCCCAGCGCCGGGTTGCCGCGGCGGCGCGAGCCGGGGAGCCTGGGCGTGCGGTAAGCCTCGCTGGCGCGGGCGGCGCGGGAGTCCTGCCGGCACGGCGCTCGCTGCCCTGCGCCGCTGCGGGGCTGGTCCCGTGGCTCCGCGGTGCCCGCGCCGCCGGGCTTCGCTGACCAAACCCCTGGTACCTTGGAAGTGGGAGAGGCAGCGTAGACATTGCTCAGCACTGATAGTAGAGGCAGCCAAATACACCAGTGCTAAAAACAGAAGTCCTGTGTACATAACTAAAAATATGTATAAATATGAATATATATTTACATGTCTTTTTAAAAGGGTTGTTACCAGAGATATACCAGTTTGGTAGGAAGGTACTAGTGGCTGGTAGATATCAGTTGCTATAAAAAAAAAAAAGTTCATATATTTTGCTACTTTTGCTGTTTTTATTTTTTTAAATTATGTTCTAAACCTATTTCAGTTTAGGTCCCTCGGTAAGAATTGCTGCTGCTGCTTCAGTTTTATATGGGGTTGTATTAAACAATAATAATAATGTGTCGATGCCTTTTGGGAAGACGTTGTCATTACGTGCCTGGCCTTGCCCCGGCCCCCCGCACCCCCCGGGGCTCTGGCGGGGCTGGGGCCGGGCATCGCCTGCCAAGCGCCCGCGGCACCATATTGGTGCGTGGGGTGCCCTGTGCTTTGGGCAGTGGCGGTGCGGGGTCGGGACGGTGCCCTGGGGAAGGCGCTGCAGCCCCTGCCCCGCCAGTGGGCTCCCTTTGGCCAGGAGCAGGGGTCACGCCGGTCCCACGCCGGCCCCCCGAGGCACCGGGACGGTGGCACCGACCCCTCCAGCCCCGCTGCGCCCCGGCCGGGGGACGCGCGCCCTGCGCAGCCCCCGCTCCCCGGGCGATGCCCGCCAGTGCCTTACCGGCGCCCGGGGAGCGTCCTCGTCCGGGGCACCGCGCCGCCCGGCTCTGCCCCTCTGTGCCCGCCAGTCTCCGGCCCGCAGGCGGTTGCGGTGCCGGGCTGCCCGAGCTCTGCTCCACGGAGCCGGTGCCGGGGAGGACGGACGGGGCGTTTCCCGGGCCGGGGGCAGCCCCTCGCCGGGGCCGGGGCCGCCTGTGCCCCCTCCCTCCCCGTCACTGGCGTAGAGACTCCGGAGCCGGGACGCTATTACTTGAAAAGTTTATTTTGCCTTTGTATGGAGAAATATTATTTGTTGTAAACTCTTCTGTAATGAATCTGGAATTCTTGTAATTATTAAAGACTTTAACCGAGACTCTGCCAGCCGTCCCTGGGGGGGCGGTGGGAGATGCCCTGGGCTGGCGGGCCATGGGGGAGGGGCTGTAGGGGGTCCGGGCGCTAAAGCTCATCCAAGCGAGCGGTTTGGGATGGCGACGTTCAGAGGAACGGCGGCTGCTTTTGTGGGAACTCCGTTTTCCATGGCTTCAACATTCCCCATAAAAATACTCTCCCATTCAACAACCAAAAACTGGGTTTTGCTACCAAAACGACACGTGCGCGACTGTGGCAGTGCCAGAAAGTGTCGCCTTTTGGCGGGTCCTTTCCTGGGGAGGACCCACCCACCCGCCGAGGGACGGGGTCCCGCTGTGAGGACCCAACAGAAGATGCCGCTGTCCCCACGGGCTCAGGGCGACGCAGCCCCGTGAGCCGCCCGGGGGTCCGGCCGGGCAGCCCTCCCCTCCCGACATAACCGCTGCGGCTCCGGTTCAAACTCTCCACTTCTCCAGCCCTTTTTCCTCCCCGCAGGAGGAGCGGTGCCAGCCCCAGCCTGTTCGCATTTAAACTTGACCTGCTGCCTCCAGAAACCACTGGCCCTGGGAACGGCGGCGTCTCGTCGCCCGGGAAGCCCTGCGGCGGTTAAAGATGCTGCCCAGGACCCTCAGTCGGGGCATCCCGGGGCATCCTGCGCCCCACGGCCCCCCGAGCTGCTCGGGCGTGCGGGGTCCGGGCAGGGGTGCTGGGCGGTGGCTCCCCCGGGGGGGTCGAGGGGCTGCAGCCCCTTTACTGAGCACTTAAATGGTTAAGATGAAAGGGCTGCAGCATCATGGGCCTCGCTGGCCCTTTTAAAAGCATCTGCTTGTTGCTATTTCCCTGTGTAAATTAAATCGATCAGCTGTGCTCTTCCCCCCCCCCCCCCTCCCTAAATTAAGTAGAGCTTTTAATCAAGTGATTTATGTTGAATTCACAGGCCGAGATTAAACTGGCAGCCCAGGCAGGCGGGAGCGGGGGGAGCGGGGCTGGGGGTCTCCATAAATCACCGCTCTCCCTGGGACCGACTTGGCAAAGGCGGCGGGGAGAGATGGAGCTCGTGTTTACATCATCAGAAACTGCTGCTATCACAATCTTCTGCTCATTTCCTGGGGTTACCAGGAGGGCAATTAAATATGATAATAAGCAGAGCGACTCCAGCAGCACCGCTAGCGCACGCTGCGGGGCTGGGGAAGGGATGGGCACGCACAGCCGGGTGTCCTCCTTGTGCCCGGGGCACGGAGGGTCCCTCCCGCGGAGCCCTGGGGCCACCGCGCTGCCCTTCATGGAGCCGAACCCCTGGGGGTCTGCAGGGACGGCGCTGCCTGGACGCCGGCCCCAGAGCAGGGAAATCTGGCTGCTCTCTGCTCTTCCCGGTACGGCGTCCGCTTCAGGGGCAGCTCCAGAGGTGGAGATACCCCAGTGCCGGTGTCAGCACGCGCAGAGCCAACATGCGGGTGGCCCCCGCACCGACCCCGCACGGAGCAGGACCCCGAGGCATCGGCCCCGAGGGCGGCAGCAAGCCCGGGAGAAGGCTGCCGGAGCTCCTCCTGCAACCCCTCTGCGGGACCCCTCTGCGGGACGCCCCGGCGGGACCCGCTCAGGGCTGCGCGGGGACCTGCGGGACCAAAGCCACCCCCATCGCCCAGCACTGCCCAGCACTGGACCCTCCCCGCTGCGGTCGGACTTAGGAGGTGGGTGGGACGGGGTCCCGTGGGAAACGACCCCAAAACAACGGGGGATCCGGAGTCGCTGCCTGCGGGAGCCCCTCAAGTGGGTGGCCGGGGGCATCGGGCATTGGTGGCCACCGAGCGCTCAGCCCGCAGTGGCGTGTTTGGCTCCCACAGCATCCTTTGTCTCCTCCACTCCTCGCCTTCCTCTTTCTCTCCTTTTAAAGCCCTCCGGCTGCGCAGGACCGAGACAATCTCCTGGCGCGGGCCCAGGACCGGGCTGCTCGGCGCGGGGCTGAGCGGGGCTTTGTGCGGCTGCCAGCCATGGCAGGAAACCTCCGCTGCAATTCCACCTTGACGGGGGATCCCACGGCCCGGCTGCCGCAGCACGGCTCAGCGGGCGCCCCGGGAGCAGCCCCCCCCACCCGGGGCCACGGCCGCCCCCAGCTGCCCCTCCGCCCCGCGCGTCCCACCCAGCTGTGGGGTCAGCAGGACTCAGGGGTCCGGCTCCAGCCCCCCCCTCGGCCACCCACAGCTGAGGAAAGATGGAGCCAGATGTGTGCAGCTGCGGCGGAGGCAACCTGCGAGGGGGCACGTGGCTCCCCCCCAGAGCCCTCGCTGCCCCTCGGAGCGGCAGCGGCCGGGCAGACCCCGCTCAGCGCAGCGCAGGCAGCGGGATGGCACGGGCAGCCCCCCCAGCGGGGGGGGCAGAGGGTGTCGGCAGCCCCCGGCACCACACGGTCCCACGGCCGATGGCGAGCGGAGTGGGAGAGAGGCGGCAGCGGCGAAGCCGGGGCAGCTTTCCAGCCGTAAATTGCTTCTTTGCAAGGAAATAACCCTGCCCCCCCCCACCCCCCACCCCGAGAGGCAGGGAGGCCCCGAGCAGAGGCCGCAGGAAGCTCAGCGGGAGCAGGGCCGTGGCCGCGGCCCCCGGGAGAACCGGCAGCCGTCATCTGCCTGGGGCTCGGGGCAGCGCTCCCCAAAACCCCGGGGATGTCCGGGAGTGGAGATGCCTTCCCCCCCTCCGCAGCCCCATCCCTGAGGCCGTGGGGTGGATGCTGGCCGGGGGCGGGGGGCAGAGAGGGCAGGTTTGGAAGTGGCCACTCGGACACGGAGGGGGGTCTGTGCCCGTGCTGAGCCCTGCGGTGGCTGTCGGTGTCCTGGCACGTGTCCCGGCCCTGGTCGCACCATGCTCCCGCGGCAGGAACTTGGCACGGCTCTCGGCGAGGTTCCCCCACTGCACATCGCCGCCCTGAAAGCTCGCGCACCAGACCCTGTCGAACGCCACGGATCGGCTTCATTTCATCCAAACAAAACAGCGGGTATGAACCGGGGCAGCTGCAGGCAGCTCCCGCTCCTCTCCAAGCCCCACCACTGTGCCGCGGGCTCGGAAGGGACCCTGCGCCCGCCGCGCTCCTGCGTGCTGCCTCGCGCCGTGACGCTGGGGTGGGATGTTCCCAAATCCTGAGTGCAGCCCGTGCAGGGATGGTGGCAGCACCACGGCTTAGCTCCAGCTGCAGGGGGAAGCCCTGTGGCACGGGCAGGGGACCAGCATCTCCCCTGCATCCCCCCCGCATCCCCCCCGCATCCCCCCGCATCCCCGTGACGCAGCTGAGGCTCCATCGGGTACCACCGGGACACACGGGGGTGTGAGGACGGGCAGCGGCAGGACGGCACCATCCCTGGCAGACAGCCCGGGGACATTGCCACCTGCGCTCCGTGACGCTCCGCGCAAGGTTTGGCTGTTGGGCCCTTTTTCTATGATACTTTAAGCTGGTGTAAGCCTCCGGCTCCTTTGTTACAAATGTGTAACAGAGGCAGAAAGCCTGCTAGGAATGCAACGCTCGAATACAGGAGGCTATAAATCTCAGCCTTTGTTGTGCTTGGGCCTCACTAAATCAGTGCTTTTCCCTCTGAATATTAATCTACCATAAAAGTGCTGACCAGTGCATCTTTCCCCAGCAGCTTTCCGGGGAAGAGGCTGACGCAAGGACCGGGGCCGGCTGTGGCACGGGAGACGTTTCCAACCAGCATCCAGCAGAAATCCCCCGTCTCCTGGGCAAGCTGCTGCTGCCGCACCGGCACAGTGTCCACCGGCGGGATGGCGGCAGACACGGGTGCCGTAATGCCTGGCTCCGAGCGGGAGCAGCGATAGCGCGGGGATGCCCGGGGGGAAGGATAAACCGGTGGAGGAGCCGGAGACGAGGGGAGGGCTGAAAAGTGTTTGGCACCGGCGTGGCTGGAAAAGCTCTCCCCACGCCAAAGCACACACGGCCTTGGATCTCTGCAACGTTTAATTTGCCCGATGTTGCAGAACAGAATCCAGTAATTTATGGGGCTCTGCTGGGTTCGTTTCCTCCGCTCGCTCGGGGGGTCAAGTAGCAAAATTGCTGACTCCCCCGTTTTTGTGCCGGTGGGGTAGGGGGGTCCCAGGAAGGCGCCGGGGCTGCCGCCACGCTGGGCACAGCCGAGACTCGGGCACGTGCCACCGGCCCCGCGGCGTCCGCAGACGCCTGCCGAGGGGCACGGGGGACCAGAGCTCCTCTCTGCAGCTTTGTGGCACAAACCCACCCGGGAAGGACTCGCCTGTCCCAGCCCGGGGGGGGCGACCGAGCCCCGTCAGAGCCCTGCAGCAGCCAACGACCTGCGAGGGCTGGGGGGCAGCAGCTGGGGGGGGGGGGATTTTCGGTCTGGAAATGGGTTTGTTCAGAGATGTGTAAATGGCCCAGGACTCCTGTGGGTTCCTCCACCTCCCCCTGGCTGCAGTGCCCTGCGCCCCCCCGGGAGACGGGTGGGTTTGCTCACAATGCGCGCTCACTTTGGAGCTGAACACCGAAGCTGGAGACCCTGCCGGGGCTGGGGGTCACCGTGGGAAAACCAGGGAAGAGCCAGCCCCAGCTTCCAGAGCTTTCTGAACTCAAAACACAGGAGGAAAACAGACACGAAGCGACCCCTCGCGCACACGCCGGCGTGGCGTGGTCACGGCGGAGCGCAGCCGGGAGGACGGGGCTGCGGGGAGCACCTTAGCTCGCCCACGGCCGGGCGGCGGACGCGCAGCACCCGGGCGATGCCGCGGGCTCCCCGCCAGCCCCTCTGCGCTCTCCACCTGCAAAACCTCTCAGCAGAAGAATGTGCTGCTCCCTCGGCGGGCGGCGCGGGCCGGCTCTGCCTTCCTCCCGCCCAGGACACCCCGCCAGCATCCTCCTCTCCCTCCGCCCCGCGCGGGGGCCGCCCGCCGGGAGCATCCCGAGGGAGCCGCCGGGAGCCGGCACGGGGTCGGTGCTCGGAGGGAGCAGGTGGGTGACAGGGACAGCTTGCTGCGAGCTCGCCGGGGGCTGAGCCGAGCCCCAGGGGCCGGGTTCCCGCCATGGCCCTGGGCGCCGACCGCTGCTTCCCATGTTAATTACTGCTAATGACCATAAAACCAGCAGAGAACAGGGCTCCCCATGCCCCTGCGCCTCGGCTGGGTCGCTCACAGCCCCTGACACCCCGGTGAAGCTGCCGAGGCCGCAGAGCTGAGCATCGCGCCCGGATCGTGGGTTACTCGGGGGAAATATGTTGTGCTTAAGCCCCTCGTTTAAGGACGGCAGCGGTGGGTGCGTTTCAGACGGCCGCGGGGCTGGGGGACGCCTGGCCCCGGCAGACGGACCCGACCCCGGCCAGAAGGCATCTCCCGAGCGGCGCAGGATGCTCGAGGGCTGCCGGACCTTTTGGACAAACCTGCTGCCCCCCTTCGCGCTGGCAAAGCAGCCGCCAAAGGAGGTATTATCTGATCATTTCACCTCAAACCTCCCCAGGCGGTCGCTAAACGCTGCCAGGAAGGGTTCAGGCGGGTTCAGAAGTTGGAGCAGCCGCAGACCTGGAACACCGGGCGGGAGAAGATGACTTCCCTCATTATCCTGTATTATGTGGTATAAGATGTTCTCCTAAGATGTATTTAAGGACTATCGGAGTGGCAGTCTTTCAAGGGAACATTACCCATTTGCAGGAAATTAAGGGTATTATCCCAGTCATTTTCAGCCTACCTCTTGCACCGAGACCGGAAAAGCCCCTGACCATTTGAAATTCAACTCCAAATTCTCCAAACACCCTGAAAACTTTCCAGGCTGCCAGAATAACGTGGTGCTTGTCCCCCGGGCAGCCCTGCCATCGCGCCGTGCAGCGCAGAGCCCGGCGGCGGGAGGGGATCCCGGCCCGAGGTGGGGATGCGGAACGGCTTGGGGACGACGTGGGCTCCCTCGGGGCTGACACCCCCTTCCTGCCAGCCTGGCAGAGCCGAAGCGGCCCTGGGAGGGGAATATATGTGACTTTGCCCCTCCGTGGTCCTCCCAGTATGCCAGTCCACTGCTGTGCGGGGCAGATCACCGCAGCGCGGGCTGTGGGTTGGGGCTGGGGCTGTGCAGCATCCCTGCAGAGGAGCATCCCCAGATGGATAAGGGCAGGGCCGTGTCTGCAGCAGCCCGTCCCCAGGGACCGGGGTGTCACCCCGGGGCAGCCCCAGCGAGCGCCTCGCCGTGCTCCGAGTGTGTGTGGGCAGGATGGAGCCGTTTCTCCTTCTCCTCTGGGGCAGGAGCACCGGGGCGCAGCCCCCCTTTGTGGGGTGACCTGACCCGTCACCTGTCAGTGATTTGCGCACTGTCACATCCCTGCACTGTCCCCTGGGATCACCGTGCTCTGAGCAGGACCCCCCCCGGATCTCCCTCGGCTCCCAGGCTGGGCGCACCCCAGGGTGCCGGTGCCCCCCACAGCGGTCTGCAAAGCAGGGACGGTCCCAAAAGCAAAGCCTCTCTCCCCTTCCCCCCTCCGGCTCTGCCAGAAGCCCCTAGGGAGGCAGAAGCACCCCCACCCCCGGGGAGCCCTGTGCTGGGTGGGGGCGAGTGGGTCCCTTTAAAGCCAGAGCGGGCGGAGGGCTCCCGCCCCATAGCCGCCCCCTCGCAGCCTGCGGCCCCCAGAGCATCCGCGACCACCACCGGTAAGTGCTCCCCAGCGCTGGGGCTGTGCTCCTGGTATTATTATTGTGGTGGTTGTGCTCTAGGGAACGGTTTATTTTTTGCAGAACGGAGGCTGTGAAATAGTCTGGGGAGGGGTCTGGGGGGTGTTTCCCCCCCCCTCCGCAGCCGCTCGCTCCTGCCTCTGCCCAAGCAGCTCCGCTGCTGGCAACGGGGGTTTCTGCGGGAGCGCTGCGGGTGAGCTGCGGCTGTGGACTCCCATCCCCGGCTGGCGAGAGGCTCCGTGCGTGGCCCCCGTCCCTCCAGAGGGCTGCGGGCACGCGCTGTTACCGAAAACCAGAGTCAGGTGTTCAGAGGCCCCACATAACTCCGCTGTAGTGACTCTCCTCCCTGGGGGTAGGTGAGGAAACAGGACAGTGTCGATTATTCAGCTCCAGAAGCAAAATCCTCTCTCCTCTCCTCCTCCGTGCTCCCGCCCCTCCCTAACAGCCCTCACCGGGGGCAGTGGGGCTGGCGCTGCCGCTGCAGTGGAGCAGTGAACATTCCCCCCTGCGATCTGTGCCCAGGCGGGCTCACACCCCCTCGGGTTTGCAGCAGAGTGTTTGTACTGGTTCAAAATCAGCTTTTCCAGGCCTGTGCCTGGCGGCTTGGTTACCCCGAGAAGCTGACGGCCTGATCCTGCTCAGCTGATAGTGCTGCTGCCAAACCAGCCGGTCCGTGTCAGCTGCAGCGTTAAGGCAGGGGAAAGAGGAGCCCGTCGCTGCGCTGCAGAAGGTTCCTGCCGGGCTCGCTCGCTGCGTGGGGCAGGCTCGCGTCCACGGGCTGCAGGCACAGCAGTGACGAGTTTGGCGAGCTGGTAGGAAGTGTGTTGTGCGCCGGTGATGCGGGGGGGGGCTCGTTTGGGGGACCTGGGGCAGGACACGGCTCCGGCACTGGCTGCAGGAGCAGCGACCAGACAGTGGTGTCCACACGTGTGTGGGAGCTTTGGGGACCCCCTCTCCAAGGCGCCTGTGCCCCACCGACGCGCTGCCCTTGGAGGCTGGGGAAGGGGCAGGAGCCGGCGGGACGCTGGGTCGCAGGCAGCATCTCCCCGCTGCCTGCCCTGCCTGCAGGCAGCACTGCGACGCGTGGGGCCAGCGCGTCCGAGCGGGTTCGTTTTGCCGCTGTTGGCTGGAGCGGGTCTGGCCGCAACGCCGGGGTCGGAGCTTTGAAGCTCAGCTGCTGCTGCAGGCGCAGAGAAAACAGAAACCTTTGAAGTCTGGTTGGTGCTGAAAACACTTCATTACGCTGCGCTAATGAATGGCGGGCTCTGGGGATTCGAAATTCCTCAGCCGTGCTGGGTGCCTTCGGCCGTGTTCTGCCGCACTTCTGGGTAACGCTCCCTCCTGTGGCTCCTAATTGCCCCTGGGAATAAGAACGATTTCTCAACCCAACTTTGCCTTCCCCGACGCAGGCCTTGGCTTGTTGCTGCAGGGTTGCGAGCAGTGCCCAGGCTCTGCGTGCGCGGCTCTTGTCGCAGGGCTGCAGGCAGCTCTGGGAGCCGAAGGGCTCGCGGCGCGCCTTGGACACGTGGCTTTTAGGTGTTGCTCGGGGAGCTGCAGCTCAAACCCCGCAGGGCTGTTGGCTGGGCACGCGCCGGAGCAGGGCTCCACGCACCGCTGTCCCCCTCCAGGCTGGCCCAGGTGGCCCCGGGTACTGGGCACCATCGGGGAGATCCCAGTGCGGTCACCGGTGTCTTCACGGGATCAGAGTGTTTATAGTATCGGTTGTTGGATGTCACGCGCACCCGGAGAGAGGATCCTGGCGTAAATCCCGAGGGCTTCATAGGCAGGATGAGCACCTAGGACGCGCACCCAGGATGTGCGAGGTTTGGGGATCTCTTTTTAAAGGTTTCTGCAGGTCTGCGTTTGGCACACGCTGCCTACGGATGGACAGATGGACGGACGCGGGATGGAGCTGGGCAGGCTCCATGGAGGGTGGGGTGGGGTGTTGGTTTAGCTCCGAGCAGCCCCTTTGGGGGCTTTGTGGGTCCAAGCACCATCCGGTGCTGCTCTCTGCCGGTGGGCGGCGGCAGCGGCCGTGCGGGGGTGCGGGACCCGCCGGCTCCACGCGTGTCGGGCAGCGGCGGCCGTGGGTCCCCCCCGCAGCCCCCGGTGCACCGCTGGCACCGCTCGGACACCAGCCGCGGGCTCCGGCTGAGGGAGAGCAGTGGCCCCGGGCTCTGTGCGAGTCCTGAGCGTGCTAATTACCTAGGAACCCCTGGGGAACGGGAACGGGAACTACCGAGTGCTGGCAGAGAGCTGGGCGGTGGGGAAAATCATCGATGGTAACGGAATCATTGTGTGTACGTGCCGGTGGGGGACAGGGATGAGTTCCCTCGGGTGGCGTTAGTACCAGCCAAGCTGCCCGTCCTGCCCGCCCCTGGCTCCGCAGCTGCAGTTACCCAACACCGTTCGCAGACACGTCGGAGGTCTCCGGCCCTGCCACAGCGGCAGCAGTGACCCTTCGGTTAGTGGTACCCGCTCTTCTCCTTCTCGTGCAGCTACACCCGTAGCTCCCTGAAAGCACGCACAACTCAGGCCGGCTTCTCAACGGACACAGCAGCTCCAGCGACTCGAAGGGAACTCGGAGTTCCTGCACGTGCAGCTCGGCTGGAGCTGTCTCAGTCCCCACCGCAACACCTTATTCAAGTTTATTTCATTCCCACTTTCTTTGGCTCTTCAGGAAATCCCACCCGCGGTTACACTGAGCTCATTTACCGTACCAGAAAGCCCAACTTTCCTCCTGTCTGTGAGGCTCTTGCTTTGGTGAACGCGGCTGGCTCTGCAGGCCCAGTGTGTGTGCTTTAAACCAGGGAGACTTCTCCCCTTCTTCCCACTTCCCTTGAATTCAGGAATTCCATCTCGCTATTTACATGCTTGAGCCTTAAGACAGCAATTACTTGCATTCTTTTACGTCTGCACACTAATGTCAGTGCTCGCACCGCCGGAGCCTTGCGCTGAACACTTGTACTTGGCTCTTTAGGGGGTGAAGTGCTTTTCTGGACAAAGGGGGCTCTGCAGATGCTCAGTCACTGCTCTGTTCAAACAGCAGCGACTGTCAGTGGTACCAAGGAGCCAACGCTTCTGTTAAACACACGAGTAGCCAAAGGCTGTTCTGCCTCAGTCAGCAAAGTAATGGCCACCAGCAACATCTTGGCCGTGCTACACAGAGACAGGAGTGACACTTGAGCAATGGAGTTATTTTATTGAAATAACATTTGTTCTCATTTACTAACCACCAGTTAAATACAAATATTGAGCACTGCATTCTGGCTGTACTCATGAGGGTGCGGGTACAGGACTAAGGACGCGGCACGAGGGTAGCTGTCATCTGCAAGCCGGTTCTGCACTGCGAGAGAGAGCCTGAAGTCACATGTTTAAAGTGCTGATAACGCCTGACCTTGAGATGACTGGCTTTTTTTTTTTTTTTTTGAGTTGGACTGTTCTAAAGGCTGACCTCTAGAAAAGACATTTCATTCTACTTAGCACCAAGTCTAACTTTAATTTTAAAGTATAAATATATTTAAAATCCATAATGTGAGTAATTTCTGAACATTTACATAGGACAAAGTAAAAAACCTAACAAATGCTAAAAAAAAGCTTTTCAGTATCCTCCTATAAAGTCTACCAAAAAACAATCAACACTGGAGTGTGTGAAGAATCATTTTGTAAAGTATAGTAAGTCTGAGAGCATTTGCTGATGTGCAGTTGTGAGCCTGATAAGGTGTAACCAAGTCTTACATCGGACTTGGGAAATTCGTGTGGGTCCCCATGTTCCCACCTCACACGACCCAGTGGGATCCTACAAACACAAGTCTCTGCCTTCTGGAGCAGTGCCTGGCACCTGCTGCAGCTCTCACTGATGAACGCGGACGCTCACACAGTGGAAGCTGTTCTCTTCACTGTTCTGCTCTTGTCCAGCAAGTTCTTATGTCCTTCTGAACAGTTAAGTTCAACCACAACACTGAGGAGAGCGCTGGTCTTCCCTTTGCTGCGGTTATTCTCCTTGGTACAAATGTGGCCGTGAAATACAATGGCTACATGGGTCATTCTGTGCACTAGTTACTGGTTAAACCATGCTAACCAGGATCGAGAGCCTGAGCTGGCAAAGCCGCAGCAGCAGAGCGAGCTGCAAGCCCTGGCTGTGTGGGTACGTCCCTGCAGAAGATTTCAAGCTGCAGAACAGGCTTTACTGGACTTCCAGCCTAGCCCCTTCTGCGCCCAGGCCTTTACGACAACGAAAAGCTGCCTCTTCTAAGGTTTAAAAGCACAAACACCTGTTCAGTAACAGCACAGACAGTAGCGTCGCTATTAACATATTTACAACATAAGTTAAAATGGTGGGGGTAGGGCACAGAGGAGAACCCAGCGCGCCTTGCCATGGCCTACTTGCTAATAAGCTTGGAATAGACGGAGGGGCCCCTGGGGGCTACTGACGCCTTTCTGTGCAAAGCAGCCTCCTGGGAAGTCCCTTTTCAGGAGGCGCAGAGATGAAAGCTCTTCTCTCCCAGCGTTAGAGAGTCCTCGCTGGCTCCAGGCTAGGCTCCGTTGGCCCCGGCCTTGCTGCTCTGAGATGCCTCCATTTTAGTCTAGGGACAGAGAAAGTGGCAGATTTTAGGTAGTACCAACACAAATGCTTCTTGAAATTCAAACCCTTTTTTGAGGAAGGTATCTTCCCATTTACTATGGGAAGCTGGAGAACAACAGCTGACTAAGAACAAAGTTCTTCAGAGTAAAGGAGCGTTCTGCTGTTGATGAAAGTCAGCCTGGAGTCCCAACCTTGCCGTAAGTGGCCATCCTAGACGTATACATGAGCAGCTAAATTGAAATCAAATACTCACAGAAGGAAAACAGGCAAAAGAAAAGGCAAATCCTTGTAGAAAAATTTTTACAGATACAAAATGAGACTTAACACGATGGTGGTTCTGACGGAAGGCTGGTCTATCCTGGTGGTCTAAAGCAGATTATCAAGGAAGAGTACAAGGATGTACCGCTAACTGCCTACCACACTCTGCTCCCTTCCCCAGTTTGACTGCAGTCTCTCAGTCACGTGGTATTTTTCTATTTAACAGCCCTCAGTGCAGTTCTCATCCACAATTTCTCCAGTCACTCCTTGAACTTAACATTCACAACGTCTTGTAGCACAAATTCCCAGTTTGACTACACGTTGTGTGACAAACAGTCTCCTATGGAAAGCCTAAGAATTCTGAAAAGCTTACCTCTCGTGGTGGAGGCTTAACTGACACTTCTGAGACTGGCAATTTCTCTGTTGGCTGAGATACAAATTCTTCATTCTTTAAGGAAAAAACGGCTTTAAGTCACAGAACCTTCTCAGAAAACAAAGCTCTAGCTAGACCCTGTACAGTCCCTTCTCCTTCCCGAGTAATGCTGTTCCCTGCAATGCGCGTTTGTGAAAGCTGTGTGTTGGTATTTCCATCATTTCCCCTACGCAATTTAACAGTTATTTGGAAATATTTCTAGCAGTTGACACAATATTCTCCTTTAATTTCTGTTGCTGCTTTTATCAGCTTGGACTGATTTAGGGAATTCACTTTAGCCTTATGCCGAGAACCACATGCTCTGGCTTTCTTACTCGAGACATTTTGGCTCTTTTTGTCCTGGAGATTTCATCCAAGTTCACTAGGAGAGCTGAAAACAAGTCACCTTTAACTGGCTTCTCTGAGCTAAATGCACCTGGACTGAAGTCTCTGTCTTTACGTGAATACAGCAACTTAGAAGCTTGTGAGTGCTCCTCTGCTGGAGGCCAGTAACACGGGGTTGAATAAGCAGCTGTTTCCACCATCAGGACAAGATGTGCCACAGCAGATCTCTGTACCGGTTCATTGTCTCATAAGTCAGAGTACACAACTGTGAGGCTCTTGGGCAAAACCATGTACACTATGCAAGAATATACACTGCTTCTGTGCAATGGTATCAAAATTTGGGTTTTTTCTAACTTTGGAAAGGTTCGTTCACACGCTCCTCCCAAAGATTACAGCACTACACACTCATTTTCCTACTTGTAAGCTGCTATTTTCTAACCTTTCTTCCCTGTACAATGGGGGCAGGATCCGCTAGGGGCTCTTGACCTTCAGGAACAGATGTCACGACTTCAACAGTTTCACCTGTCTACAGAAGAACATACAGTTCAGTACAGTTATAACTTCAGCGCACTTGGAGGATCAAAGAACAAGATTCATGTCACAGTGCTTCATTTTTATAATGTGTAATGGTTAAACTATTAACCTGAAAGTTTTATTCAAACAACTCGCCTTATTTTGTGGAACTGGAACCGATTGTGGCTTCACATCTATTAAGTACAAGGCACGGGAAAGCAGGAGCAGAGAAGGTGGAACATTCTCTTTTAAATGCAGATCCAGCCACTGTTACAAGAAAACAGAAGGAAAAGTGGTTTCATATTGGCTCTACGTCAGCGCTCTTTGTCCTTAAAGATCTTAAAGCTATCTTGACTTTGGCTAATACAGTTTTAAGTTACCACAATGAGAAGAAATAGTCTTGAAGAGTTAAGAATACCATACAGAATACACACTAGAGAGGAAGTTTCCAGGTACTAGTGAGGTACCAACATCACTACTGACAAACAGCCAACAGTGAAAGCTAAGTACTTTGAATTATCTACAGCTTATCTGAAATACAGCACCTACAGCAGTATCTGTAATCTGACTGAATGCTTAAAAAAGCCTAGTGTTGGCTCTACTACAAGTCTTGGCTATTTTAGAAGTTTAAAACATATTCCACCCCCCAGCTTCATCTTGCTTCTAGCTTGCCCTGATGCTACTTGGTTTTCTCTTTAGTCTAAGACATAATCTGGATACTTCATGCCTTAAAGCTCAGCTACGCAGGTGAGGATCCACCTAGAAACACTTGCATGAGTTCTTAGCAAAACTGTGCCTGCTCTAACTGAACACTGCACACCACTCTGTCCTAGGAGAAACCTTGTCAAACAAGACCAGCGCAGAGTGTACTTGCCTGCCTGAGCTGCTCCTTTAGTTGCTCCTCCGAGAGACCCAATGATCGCATTCCTCTGGCTCTGCATGCACTCTGCAGCTCAGACACACTTAAGCCATTGACTCCTTCCTTGGCAATCATCTGAAATGAAATGGAATGTTCCTACCTAGGCACAGAGTAAGCCAAAACCCTGATGTACTTGATGAGCTTGAGCCCAAAGAAATGTCTGTTTAGGTAAATCTGCATAAAGTCATACCAATACAGAGAGGAGACAAACCTGACTTTGTAGAGAATTCATTCTGTCCTTGAAAGCTGACAGTCTCCGGCTATAGAGGATGAAAAACTTTGATCCTGATTATTTTGTTTTTTTCCCCCCTCAAGTACTGAGAATTTCACTTTTACATGTGATCCGACAGGTTTGAAGAATTCACTCAAAGGCAGGTGACCCTGAGAATTGTCAAGATTGCAGGCTTAAAGCTGAACCTGTGGCTAGTTGCACATGCCTGTCAGAACTGGTCACCTTAGTAGCAAGAAGTTTTCCGGTCTTTCCTCCATGTCGATATAGGATTCTTAACACCATTTCAAATTACAGTGCCTACACGGTTGTAAAATGTAGGCTGGAAGGGACTTCTGGAGGTCCCCAGTCCAACCTCCTGCTCTAAAGAGGGTTAACTTAAAAGTTTCTTTACATTGCTCAGCCTTTTGCATTTATGCTTCGAGCCCCTCTAGGGATGGGGATTTCACAATCTCTAGACAACCTGTTCCACTGTTCACCCACTCACTGATTTAATTTTTTTTTTCTTATCAAATTGGAACTTTCCTTGCTGCAACTTATGACCATTACCTGTTGTCCTTTCACTATGCACCTGTAAGTCTGGTCCCATTTTCTAAATAACCTCATTAGGCAGTTGAAAACAGCACGCAGAATCTCCCTTGGCCTTCTCCAGGCTAAATAAATCCATCCACTTTATAAACTGGTTAAAATCTGGTGTTTCCACCCAGTATTTATTCCAGAATTGGAACCTCCCTTTTTTACAAGTTAGTACGCCTCCAGAATAAAAATATAAGGGTGTTCCAAACAGTGACAGTATCTGCAGTGCCACACTCATTAGGGCTCACCGAGCCTGCAAGGGTGCAGGAAGATGAACTCTCATTCTGTTTTCTTCTGGAATCTCTCCTGGGGAGAATCCGTGCCATCAATATTAAACTTCACATCTGAGGATGGAGTGTGGGCAGTGATGTGTGCCTCGTGTAAATCAGGCAGTGATTCAGAGGGCAGAACTTGAGATTGTGAAAAGCGTGCATGCCACCAAAGCAGTTACATCTGTGCCGTTTTAAACTTACTTCATCATCCGCCTTGATAGTTCTGAGTCTCAGCAGAAGTTGAAAGCGGAGCAGATTGTTGGTGCCAATGGGCTGCAGCTCAACCAATTTGCAAAGAGCCACCAACTGCGGCCGTTCCAAGTGTTCCAGGGTCAGCTCATCCTCAAAGAGCTTGGAGAAGCGTACAATCTCCTGGGTACTGGGCTGATGGCCGGTGTGCCGAATCTAAACAAAGCAGAGGCATCAGGGCCAAAAGCGAAACCTAAACAGAATCACAGTTTGTGAATCCCCTTCCCCATCTAAGGAAGAAGCCCTTCCAGTTTCTCATGCTGGTATTCCCGTCTCTCGATGGAAACAGAATGATACAGTTAAAAGGCCAAAGCGAAACAGTGTTTTTGAGTGGCCACTTAAAGGATTTCACAGGGTAAAACTTTTGCTGTTGTTCCAGGATGGAAATGCTCGTCTGTACAGATAGCTCTGACAGATGGCTGAAACGCCAGTGTCAGTAGGGCGTTAGCTGCAAGAAGGCATGCAGTTAACAACAACACCTGACAGGACGGCTCTGTGCTGTCAAATCTCTCTGCAATCTTTGTAAAATTCCAGTATTTTCTGCTGAAAACAAACAGCATTAAAGCTGGTATAAGTACTATTGCTGTCATCCCCAGCACAGTTCATTTTACCTGGTGCACGTAAGAAGAGAATTGTTTTCCTTGTCCTGTATCTGCTTTGTTCCTTTTGGCCATCTCTGCAATGGTCTCCTGCAGGAACTTTGCTAACTCCAGCTTTGCATTTAATTTCTTTTTCTGCTTTTCTTCCTTCATTTAGAGAAAAAAAAATTATTAAAAATTACACGTGAAAATCAGAAGACAGTGGATTCTGGGAAAGGGATTAAATAAGACTTCAGTACTGAAAGCATATAGGCTTTGTAGGTTACTGTAGAAAGTGAAAATTGCTTTGCACTTTCCTACTGATCACTGTTTACAGTACAATCTCCACATTCTGCTGTCCTGTCTAGGAATAAGCCAAGAATGTCTGACTTAGACGTGCGTGTGAGGCCAATACTCATTTACAGCAGCAGGCAGGAAACCACAGCTCTTCATGCAGTTGCACTGATGTCCTAACGAGCTGGAGTACACAATCTAGACCTTCAGAAAGGACACAAACCTTTTTTGACTCTGTCTCAAATGTCGAGGGCAGCATTTCAGGGAAGAGTTTCAAGAAGACAGGTAACAGAAATTCCATGAAGGGGACAATGACAAACACCAGGAAGGGAACCAGCCGGAAGAGATCTGCGCAAGTTCTCAGCAACTGTACAGAGAAGAGCACAGCAGAAATTATTACTCAACTCAACACAAAAAAAAACAAAAAAAGTGCTCCAAAGAAGTGTGGAAACTGAGTGGTTAAACTTCTTTCATTAAAACAAGGCTCTTAATGCATCATTTTAGCCAGGTGTTTGCACATCTGGCACTTACCCTTCGTCTCTCCCTCCTAGTGAGGACCTGACCATGTAACAGCCTCCACACCATCCTGGCAGCCACCTTAGTGTCAATCCAAAGCAAGTGGAATCCATTGTAATAATGTTTCAGTTCATCCACAATTTTTTGGCGTAAAGACTTTTTTCCCACGGGAGTCTCTATGACTTGTTTTGTTGGCGTTTTAGCAGGCTTAGTACCCTGGTTTACAGTACTTCGGTGGGGCGGAGGTTCATCTCGGAGCTCCTGACGCAAGCAGGCGGACGTGTGAAACGTTCGCACAACTTTAACCGGTGAGTGAGGCAGGCCAGCGCCCAACCGTGTGCAGCGCAGCGATGGCTGGTTTTCAGAGTCTCTTACGCAAGTCCGGTTTAAATGAGAATCCACTAGTTGGACAAAAGCAACTGCCGGAGAGTATGGAGGATTGGAGTGCACAAGAAGATGGGAGCCTCTGAAACTGGAGAGGTATTTAAGCAAGTAATAGTGCATTGTGGCTAAGGTACCTAGGCATTACACACAAATTAATGTTCTCAGTGCCAAATGAATCTTGTGAAATTCATCTTGTGGCTGCCTCAGTATCTGAGATTCTGATCCTTCAGCATCGGATAAAATAATGAGAATTGGTCCCATGCTAACAACCTTTCTCTTGGGGGAGAACAACTCAAGAATCCAGACTGCCTCTAGGAAGCCCTTCTACCAATTGGATTGCTTAAAACTTGCCAGTTGCAAACAAAAAAAAAAGCCAAAGCCCCTTCTCTCACCAAGCACTTAGAACAGAGTTCTCTGTATTGCCTGCCACCTCCCTCCCCCAGCAACCTCAGCTGTTAAAGACAAGCTGCACACTGAAGAGAGGCACGCGGTTAGATACCTTCATCTCTTTTCATAAAAGAGCTAAGACCTCGCAGACCGCTATACATTATGACAAGTGCTGAAATCCCTTAGTCTTAGATAAATCAAACTTTGTACTTCTCATGTTTAGCCAGGTGATCTTTTGTAGAAGTCTGCAGAAGTACTCCAGTTTAAAGCATTGATATTACACTGAACGCGTACACAAGCAAACATCAGAATGGCACCCGTGACTGTAAATAAGTTGCTAAAGAAAAGCGTTAACGTGCCAGGGTGCCTCCTTGCTCCCTTCGGCGTGATTATCCTCAGCCTGTTTCGCCCCCAGCCCAGCACAAGAGGAACGCTATGGCACAGGGCTCCCGTAAACATCCATCCACGCCTCACCTCGACCTGGCGATGGCAAGCAGCACGTTACAGCTGGCGAAGGCCATGGTGCCACGCAGTCATCGGCTCTGCCTGGAGGTGGGCAGCGGCGGGACCCTCATCTCCGAGAGCAGCGGCCGGGGAGCCTCGGGGCGCGCTGGAGCCCTCCCTGCCGCGGGGCCGGGCCCTGCAGGACCCGCCGGGCCTCTGGCACATCACCGGCCCTCCCGCGCCGCTGCCGGGGAGGGAGGGGAGAGGTGAGCGGGGGCTGGCGGGGAACGGGGCCGCGGCCCGGGGATCCCCACTGTTCCCACCACCCCGGTCCCTTCCCGCCCCGCGGCTGGACCGCCCCAGCCCCGCTGCCTCCCCGCCGCCCAGAGCCGCTCCCGATCCCGGTCCCCCCGACCCGCTCACCCCTGGCCGCGGCCCCGGTCCTCCCAGACGGTCCCATCGCACCCCACCCGCGACACTCTAGCCCAGCGAGCGGCGCTCTATGATTCCCTTTCCATCACGCCATCGCGTTGCGTCACAGCCCCTTCGGGGATAGCCAATCAGAAGGCAGGACTGCGGCGCTGCCGGAGGCCACCCAATGGAAGCAGGGCGGGGCGGGGCTTGACCCGAGGTGCCCTCAGGAAGGGCCGCTCATTGGCTGCGTGGGCGGCGGCGGCGACGTGCGGAGAGGGCGGGCCTCGGAGGGTGATGTCACAGGCCCGTGCGTGACGCCATCGCGAGGAGGGGGGGCTGCTCTTGACGTCAAGGAGGGTGAGGAGAGGGCGCGCTGGGCCTGGGGAGGCGGCAGTCCTGTGACAGTGACCGGGGCGGCCTCAGCGCCTGAGGCCTGAGGTGAGGCCTGTGGTGGGGCCTGAGGTGAGGCCTCCTCCCAGGCCCGGGGCAGGTGCAGGCACAGGGGCTGGAGGGACAGGGGACTCCTCCTTTCTCCCACTCTTTATGTTACTTCTTATTAGTTTTGCTGTGGGCTACCCTGGCGCACCCTTGGAGGAGCTCTGCTGGTGGCATCTCTTCACCTGCGCATTTCCACCATTATTAATGCAGTGCCTGGAGAGCGGGGGAGAAACCAGGAGCCATGCAGGGGGATGGGCTGCCAGCCGGGAAGAGCTCGCTGGTTCCAATCCGTGTGCCTGTTGCATCCCGTGAAGCCTTGGCTCGAGTCCTGGCGCAAGGTAGGAGATCTCGTGGGGCAGGTAACTCACACGCTAATGTCATTTCATCGGTGGCCACATCAATGTTTCCTGGTGCATTTGTAGGGTTTTCAAAAGGGAAAACGCCATCGGTAGTTCATCAGCCCACACTCTCCAGCAAAAAGTTGATAGTATCCCTTTATTTTTTTGTATGGAACAAAACTGTGCTTTTACATGAAAGGTTCCCATTTAAGTAATTGCAATTTCTGTCTATATATAGAACAGAACATATTCTGAGCAGCTGCGTGTATGCTGGGGCATGTAACAGTAAAGCGTCCTTTTGTGTGTTAGCGCCTGAGAACAGCTTTGCATGGAATTAGGTGTCAGAAGGAAGTTTCAAGCCCAGACGTGTATGAGACAAATACTGTGGGTCTGCGGGTCTGATGAAACACGTAGGCAGCTGCAGAAACGTTCTTGGTTTGGAGATTTGGTCTTTCAAATAGTCTTCTGTGTTTGAGGAACTATTGGTGAAAAAAAACCTTTATTGCCCATAATGAAAAAGCTTTGTAACCCTTTGGCAACTTTGCTAATGGGTGCCTAAACAGATGAACAATATTAAAAAAAAAATAGAAAACAAAATTGGGAAAGATGAGTAAGAGGGAGGACAGAAAGCTCCCGAGGTCTGCCACTAGTGCTCTCAGCGAACTGTTGTGTTTTCCATTGGTTGGAAAGCACGTTTCCTGTAAAGGGCTGGTCTCCAAGTCCTTTAAATTCTGAAAAAAAAACCCCACCCCTTCATTAATCCAAATACTTTTTGACTGTCAAAAACATTTCTGCATTGTTAATGCAGACCATATAGTAGTACAATTTAGTTCCTGTGTGCTTTATTCTGCCAGAGTTGGTTCTGTTAAACCGCGTCCCCTGGGATTGCAGAGGAGGGGTTTGTTTTGGGTTTTTTTCCCTTGGGAGAAGCTCGCTCTTGAGGAAGTGGCAGAATAGGAAATTAAAACTACATGGGTAGGCAAACACAAACTGCTGTCCTCTGAACCCAGCCCAAGAAGGTGTCCTTTGTTCATCGCGCTGGAGTGGGAGAGCTGTGGTACTGTACTAGTGTGCAGATTTCAAGAACTTGGAAATGCCGAGTTTGTCTCCTCAGAGATGTATTTCCATGTGAATCCGTGAGATGGCTTCTAAGACAATGCAGACCAGAGTCTGTTGGATGTGCTTATTTACCTTCTTGTTTTCAAAACTGTGATTTAAACATATTTAGATGTCTTCAAGAGCTTTTCCTGCATGAATGAGACACTCGTGTTCTAAAGGAGGCTGATAGAGGGATGCTCCTGTCCTGTGTTATGCGCTGGTCTTTAGGAGAGTCAGTGAAGTGGTGAGGGGTCAGAGACCCTCCTTGACACTGCCCGCTGAAAGCCCTGATGGAGAACTGCAGCTTCCACAATTCCCCTTAGCAGTGCCACCCCTGTTTTTTGGGAATGGCACCAGGCATAGACTGTTTATCTGGGAACAGGCGTCAGTTCTGAACTGTTCTGAGACATATAGGCAGCACGATTTGGGGCACAGCTTCTGGAAGCGATTAGCATGCTGTGTTTAATTCTTCAGGGAGAACACAGCACCTCTTTGATTGTTCAAGAATATTGTTTTCTCTTGCATACATCTTGGAGTGTTATTGTAAAGGGCTCAAGTGTGTGGTGCATAAGGAATGCTGGGGTCTGTTAGTGATGGAGCTGCGGTTGCTCGCTGGCTTGAACCGCCTGTGGTGATCTCCTGGAGCTGGAAATGTGGAGTCTGGCCGTGAGGTCTCAAGTGCCGGCAGAGCAACAGCCGTGCTCGTCCAGGGGCTTGGGTCAGGTATGCACGGGTTCATCCGTGCAGGCTGGGTGACAATTGTGAGGGTTGCTAATTACCGTGATTATGTGTTCTTCTGGTAGCTGGTTATGTCCTGTAGTCCCTTCACAGGGCAAGCAAAGCGGCGGGTTATGTTTCCCTTATTCCGCATTCTATGCTGGCCATGGCATGGATCGTCCGCCTTCCTCAGGGGCTGGGAAAGGTGAAGTTGCTGTCATGGCGCTTCCCTCACCTACCCTCAGCTTTGGGTCTGCCTGTGGCTTCCCGTTTCCAGTAAAAACCATCAGGAGTGGGGAAAAAGTAATGCGAGAGAAAACTGAACAAGAGAAAAATGGAGCAAAACCAGTAATTCCTGTCAGAAGTTGTCAAGAGGCATCAGAAAGAAAATAAATTCTCATCCCTTGACTGCTGCAGGAAAACCAGGACCTTAATGTTCTAATATTAACCTTAATATTAAGCATTTAGAATTTCCAGAAGAGAGAGAGAAAGCCCGTTTCTAGGTCGCCTCCATCTTTGGTGCTTTATTGTATTGAAGGAGGAGGAAAATCGTCGCTTTTTAAATTCACTGGGTTTTTTCCCCCCAGGACCTCAGCCGGCGCCCGCCGCAAGGCACGACGGGAGATGTAGTCCCGCGAGACCCGCTGGGCCCGCGGGACTACATCTCCCGTCGTGCTTTGCGGCGGGCGCCGCCCGAACGGCCAATCAGGTGCCGAGGGGGGCGGTGCCGGCGCCTGCGCAGTACGCCGCGGCGGCGGAGGCGGAGGGCGCGGGAGCGGGGCCGGGAGCCGGGCAGAGCGGCACGGAGCGCCGCCTTCCCCCCGCCGCCAGCGGTCGCCCGCGCCCGCCCGCGCCGCCGCCGTAGCGCCCTCCCCCTTGGCCGCACCGGCGGTGGGGTGGGCGGGCGGCCTCCCGGGGCGGAGCGGCGGGGGCGCGGAAATCGAGGCCGAGGATCCGTCGCGGCCTAGCTGCTGCGGGAGGAGGCGGGGAGGCCCGTCGTCGTTGCCGCCGCCGCCGCCGCTGCTGCTGCCGCTGCCGCCGCCCCCGCCGCCGGCCTTTGTCTCCGCTGGGCTGGGTGGACGCGGCGGGGGCAGTTAGAATGGAACAGACTGAAGGTGAGGGCGGCGGGTGGTCGTGCTGGCGGGGGTGGCCCGCCCGGGCTTAAAGGGCCCGCGGCCGCCATGTTTGCTACCGGCGCTGCGGCGGCGGCGCGGCCCCCGCGGAGGGGAGGGGGCGATGGGCCCCGAACCGAGACGACCCCGCGGGCAGGGCCGGGCAGGGCGACTCGCTGTCCCCGTCAGGCGCGGAGCCGGGCCGCAGAGGGCTGGGGCGGGCAGGGCTCAGGGACCCGCTCGCTCGTCCTACCCGGCTGGGTCTTGGGCAAGCGGCGGCCCCCGCGCCCCCTCATTCCCCGTTTCCGCAGGTGACTGGGGCGAGCGGACCGAAGTTCGGGGGGGAACCGGTCTCGGCGGGCCACAGATCTTCTGGTGGGGAGAACTCGGGGTGGGAGCCTGCGCCGCGCTCTTCTGACAGGGTGCAGGGCCGTCTTCGTGACAGAACCGCGTACTTGTCAACTGCTGCTCAGATAGAAAGGGTTTCAGTGCGTGCTCTAAGGAACTGCATATAAGTGAAGGATTTGTTGTTTCTTGGATTTATATTTTTTTTCGGTACTGTTGCATTGTACTCTACTTTGTTCTGTGTCTCACTCTGCTTTCTTTTGACTGTCAATATACTCGGCAATCTTAATACAGGTTTTAAGATTTTCAATTTGTTGTTAAAAAACAAATCTTAACGGTAACATAGTTATATTTATCAGCCAGCACAAAACACAATGTAAAGTAGCCTGTTATCATAGTTGAAGAAAAAATTGTAGCCTGTTTTATGACTTTTTAGGTCTTCAGTGGCTTATTGTAGAGATGCACAGAGAATGTTTTGGCAGTTAGATTTTTTTTTTTTTTAATATTTTATTGAACTGCTTGAAAATATTTTGCTCCAAAAAGTAAGCATGT
The DNA here is from genome assembly GCF_965231255.1 of Vanellus vanellus. Lineage (NCBI taxonomy): Eukaryota > Metazoa > Chordata > Aves > Charadriiformes > Charadriidae > Vanellus > Vanellus vanellus. The sequence continues at coordinate 779,420 of NC_138931.1, forward strand.
GCTTTATGAGAGTAAGGGTAGAGGGTGATGATCAAAGACTGTACATTTTGTTTTAATACAACCGTGTTTTGCATTTTTCAGTTTGGTAAGTTTGCCTGACTTTGAAGCGATTCACATGAGATACATTGCAGTTATTGCACTGGTTTTGATATGTGAAAGCATGTCATGACTCTTATGGTATTTGGTATTGCCAAAGATCTGACTTCTGTTTTTACATGAATATCAATCTGTGACTTTCCCTAGAGAACAAAAGATTTTCCTCCACATTTCCTATTTGAATCCTGAGGCTCTAAAAACAAATGAGTACTCTAAGCTCATTTTCAAGACAAACCCCTTTTCTGTCTCTCTTTTTTTCTTTTTGATGCATAGCATTTTCTTCAGTTCTGTCTGAGTTGTTTCTTTCTATGTCACCATGGGAAACTTGTTAAAAGAAGCCTTATCAAAACCATATTACAGACATGACTATTTCTTCTGGCATTTAAAAAAAAAAACCAACAAACTGAATCACCTTTAAAAAGGTATACAGGGAAGTAGTCAGCCTTACAGCATCCTTTAAAGTTTGTCAAGAGGCCTCTGATTCACTGTCAGTGGCTGCCAGAAGAGACTGCTCAGTCCAGCTGAAGTCAGTAGAAATCCACAGGCTACAGTTTTTCTGCTAATGAAGCTACGTGCTGTTGAAGAACTTGGCATTGTCTTAACGTATGTAAATAAAACTTTCCATGCATGACTTCTTAAGGACGTCCTGAACAAAATGGGACAAAGCAGACTGCAAATACTGAATGCGGGAATCAATAAGTATAATTCTTTTATTTCTGTCTGCAGTTCATGTAATTTGAACACCACAGGGTGCTGTTACAGTTGATAAAGGCAGTCCTCCAGGTGATTTTTGACATGATTGTAGCAGTAGTGTGGGTATATTGAGTTCTAGTGAGGAGTTTGGTGGCAGGTGTGTACATTGAACTTCAGCGAAAGCCAAGTTCTGTTTCTTGTGGTTCCAGCTGGGCAGTATTTAGGTTTTGAGAGGAGGAATGAAAGTATGACAGAAGTCGATTGCATCACTTAAAAACCCTGACCGACTTAGGCTGTTCCAGCCAAGCAGCTGTCTCTTTGTAAAACACGTATAGCAGTGAACATCTATTGAGAATCGTTGCTGCGTGGCTTAGACCCTTGAGATGACCAGTACCAGTACAGGTTAGATAGAGGCGTACATCGGAATGAAAGAGTGCAGAAAATGGCAGTAAATGTACGTGTGATGACTCAGGTAATGAAGGGGTGGTAGGATATGAACAGATCTTTGAATCTCTCTGATGTAGGTCTATGTGGACAAGAGCTGGGTTGTCATTTTTGCATAAAGATGGCCTAGAACTACTTTCAAGATTGTTGATAGAAAGTCCAGCTGAGGGTGATGAGGCAGTGGCACCGTTCAATGAACACCTAAGACTGACTCAAATTACTGCTTTTTCAACTCGGTCAGTGAGCTGCTAAGACAGTTTCTGTTCTCACAGCAGATACTTTCCGTCTGTGTAAAATGCCTTGCCTCTAACAAGCGCTAACCCAACTGCTTTAGGCAGGGCCACCCACGTGGTGATTGTCAACAGAAAAGGGTAAAATAAATTCAGAAAGGTTTTGTGGAAACTCAGTTTAAAATATGTGCACGCTACACTTTTTATCAGTAGATGTTGTGTCAGCTCATCACTGTGTGATAACCAGCCTCAGATTAACAGGCGTCTGTGTTGGTCCCAGCGGGGTTTGTCAGCTGGTAGCAGTGGGCAGAAGGTGCACAGAACCCCGTGGGTCTTGGTCGTTTGGGGAAAGCGCCATCGTTTTGCACTGGGTCCTGGCTGCCTCTGGGTAGGTACAGCCAGTTTCTCCGAGTTCTGCATTCAGCAGGCTTTGGAGACAGTCCTCCCTCCTCATGCTGGGGAGTTTTTAGCTTGGGCTGCTCTTTGGTGATGAATAGTGGTGGGTGCTTCTGACATTTAGGAAACTTCTCTTACGCACTGTGTAATTACCGTATCTGTTCTCACTTTTTTGAGCTCTTCCTGATTGAGCAATAATACAGTGAATAGATGCATGTTTGTGTATTTAATAGGTGAGTCCTACCCCGTGCTGTATTTTGTGCAACCCTACGAAACTCCCTCTTCAGGAGGAAGAAAAGCTTTTATCAATAATAAATGGGATCGGCATTGTTTAAAGTTGTTTGATAATCTGAGAGGTCAGTTATTACTTAGTCTACTGCAGCATGAAAGCAGTACTTGAGAACTTCATAAGTATCTTGTTTTCTGAGAGTGAAGTTGCAAAATACTCATGATAAAAATGGCTTCAGATAAGTGCAATTGTTGGTGAAAAAAGCATACCCAGAGGATTCATAATCTCCTTGAAACTTTCCCATGACTGAGCATTCACTGTTGAAGGTGTAACTGATTTTCTCGAGTTTCGCTCAGTCAAGCTAAGAAGCTCAGGACAGGAAGTGAAACACACTTAGTGTTAATGTAAGAAAGAGCACTGTAAGAGTTCTACTGAGTTGGCCTACCTTATCTTTGACTGCTTATATTTTTTATTTAATTTACTTCTGTGACTCTGCCATGGGCAACATGAAAATATTTGCTCAAACAGTGTCCATGTGTAGAGCCTCAGAGTCTGTAAACAGTCCTGTTTTCCTGCTGGGTCAGGAGATCCCACAGCCCTGGGAAAGGACAGGTACAGAATGCTGGCTTCCCATTTGTAGAGATCAAATGCTTTTCCTCTCATTAGGAAATTCAGTTGCAGCTTTGAAGGTATCGTTGATTTTGAGTTGTTTTCCAACTGCTATAAATTATCCATTTCCTATAAGCCTTGAAATAATAAATTGTTTCTTTATCCGTTGGTTGAGTTCCAATGTCATATCAGTGCAGTATCTGTTATGGGTTATATTTGGAAGCTAAATTCTACAGCTTTCAGGAGGCTGATACTGTAACTTAATAGAGTAATTGCTGTTGTAGTGAGAAGAACTTATTCTGAAATAGTTTTCTGCAAGATCAACACGTATCACTGAAAATCGCATTCACTTGTGGTTTTAGGCAGTGTTCCTCTGCTGAGGAAGGACTAGTAAGTGTCTTAAGCCTGTTGTTGATATTTCAATGACAATGGGGTATTCTTTGCATTAGAGCTTGGGAGTGACTTTTACAAAGTAATTCTTCCTTAGATTTGAATGTTGGGATTCCTGTATGTTTAGGATTCATCTTTTTGTTCTATTATTTCGGTAGCTCCAGGGGTTGTCTTTTTACTGTAACGCAGCCCAGATGCCGCTTCACTGGCTAGCAACTGGGAAATGAACAAACTGATGCAGAGTTTTGGAAAGGAAGAAGGTTGGGAAAATCTGGGTGTATTAACCACGATGACAGCGAAAGACTCAGAAGGAAGAAGATCTCGATGATGTCAGCTTTAAGGGGGGAAAACAACTTCCTGTATTTTCAGGCTGTGGAGAGTAGCAGTTCAGTGAAGCAATAATCCTTGCTTCTACAGCCTGTATAGGAAGATAATGAGGCCGGTGCACAAATTGCCCCAACTATGAAGCATAGGCTAGCATCAAGGTCCATTTTACACAGGTGAGCTCCAGGAAGAAACTACTTTAAAAAAATCAAAACTATTTTCTTTCGCTGGTAACTCCTAAGTTGAATGTAAGTAGAGTGCTTTGGAGTTCACTAATCCACAGTTTTTGTCATGTAACAAAATGAAGTACAGTGATGACTCTTCAGTTAGTGCCTGTGGAAGCGAGTGCATTGACAGCTTTAGGAACTGTCACAGCTGGGGACTGGCTGCTGTGAAGAGTGACACAGCGTGGGCAGGCTTTGACCTGGACGGCTGTATGTGGAGGAGATAAGAGGGACCAGACGCTGTCATGCAGCTTTTGAATTCTGTTAATACTGTGTCTGGATCTCATTAATACCGCTTTGGTGGCATAGTTGTACCAGGGTATCAGCAGAGAACTTCTGCTTCTCAACACTAGTAAAACTGGTTTTTTGCTGCTATACATTATTTCAGCCCTTCTGAGAAAAATAAGCTGTCCTGGTAAGAGCATTCTTTGTGCGTGTGTAAGGACTTTTGCTGGCTGCGTTGATTGAGTATTGCATCTCACTGTAGACCCAGATGCACGTGATCGTGACGAGAAGTCTGTTGTGTTGTCATGGCTTAGTGCTCCTGCCTTGTGACAGGGAGTTCTTCCTATTAGGAGCGGGGCTGAGGCTCATAAACGGCCTTTGCTAAATCACTCCACAGTCTGTAGATCATCAACTTTTGAATGTTTATAGATGGAATTAGACTGGGTGAATGTGAATAGCCTAATACAGTACATTGTAATCAGCCAGATGCATGTATCATCCTAGAGAATAAATAAACTTTGGTGTCCTAGTGAAATGCTGCACAAAATAGTTTGGTTTTTATCCCAACTTTTCAAAGTGTGGAAGCTCTTTAAAGGAAAGACTGAAAGTTGCCAGTGTAATAGAAAAAGATCTGTTCTTATTTCAAAGAGTTGGGGTAAGGTAGTGCTTTTTAGGGCAGAAACCTTTTGCTTAGGCTGTTGCACAATTTCAGTGCTTCTCAAACTCAAATGTTTGACTGTGGCTTGTATGAACAGGTTTCGAGTGTCCTGTATGCAACCTCACCTGATGTTATGGCTCAATTTCAGAGAAGTCTTTAAGGAAGACTTAAGTGAATTCAACATACCAGCTTGGCAGTGGATCAGAATTTCTGTAACGTTGTCCACAGTGACATGCCATTAAACTGCTGCCACAGGAATGAACCGGATGACCAAATCGTGTAACCCACAGGTCACAGTAGTAGAAGAGAGGTGGTTTTTTTTTCCTCCCTGATGCAACAGTTGAGGAACAAGTTCTCAGTCTGTACTTGGTGAGTTGTGTGACTAGAAGATGGTTATACAGATGTACAGTTTTAAGTCAGTCTTCTGGATGTAAATATCTGTTGCTGATTTGAAAAGGAAGGTTCGTGGAGGTGGTTTCTGAAGGTGTTGTTCTGGTAGTGGCAGTGAGGTTTTTTTCCTCTTACACCATGAGATATTTGCTCGTTAGAGGAGCTGTACTGTCTAGTGAAATGAGAAGTCTGCTTTGGTATTGGACATAGTAAGTAAGGCCAGAGAACCCGCACCTGGGTCTTTTAAATGAATTATTATCTTTTCCCTCTCAAGAAAGAAATGAAAAGCATTAAAATTATTTTATTACATCAGATTAGAATCCTTCAGCAGGACCCAAAACTTACAAAGTTTCCACTCTTAGCAGACTTATTGCTTATAAGCAATACATAAAACATAAAGCATAATTATTCAAATGCCATGTGACATTAGCAAAGTTATATTCTTAACAAAGTACAGAATGCTGTATAGTTTTTTTTTTTTTGTTTTTTAGTTGCGCTTTCTGCAAGTTGATTTTTTGCTTTCTATGTTTCTGGTGTGGCCACACCAAAGTTTGGGTCCTGGCGTGATAGACTTTAACAGATCCCTTATTGAACATTCTGGTGCTTAGTTCTACTAAACTAAATGGATGGTCTTCTTTCAGAGTATTTGGGTAAAAGAAAGTGATTTAATTACTACTAAAAGAAAACAGCAACAATATAAAACTGGGAAGTTGAGAGTAATTCTAAAACTTCTCAAACTATTTCTGCTTTGACTCTGTCCATCCAGCAATGGATGTGCCAGGGTGACTGAAGCACTGTTGCAGCTTCTCAAGATAAGGTTGGTTTTTTTAAGTATTCAGAAGATTGTACCTGGTTTTGGTAACAAATAAAAGCAGCCTAGAGTGCAGTTTCTTACTAGTGTGAGAAATCTGTTTGCTCTTCAGTTTGGCAGATGTAAAGTAACAATTAATTGGTAAATAGTACAAACAGTCCCACTTCTTCCTAGAATGGGTGGTGGTTTAGTGGTTTTGACCTCGATAGGCAATCCTGCTTGCTCGTGTGCTGTCCCTCAGATAAGCTGCCACTTTGACAGTAATATTTTTGTGTTTTGTGGCTAATGTGCAGGGAGCTGCTGGAGAGGAGAGATGGTTTTACAGCCACAAGATTTAAAAGTTACTGTGATCAGTGTTTAGTTACTGTGATTTTGCTGCATAGCATTGTGCTATTAAGTTATTTCCCCTAAGTTGCTTAATTACAGTGACATACGTGCCCCTAGTTATTGCACAGGGCAGTAAAGGTGAATACAAACATCAGTATAATCTGAGTATGAAGTCCACAAAACAGAGAGCAGAATTCTGGTCAAGTCCTTACCTGTTACTGTTATAACTTCAATTTCTTTTTGCAGTCTTAGAAGAGGGAAGTGTTCTTAGTGTTTTGAAAACTATTAGATAAGGTATTGAGATGCATTGCACTGGGAGGGTGAGAATTTAATGTGGGCAGGGTTACATGTAGATTTGTATTATGAGAAGTATCTGTGGGATGTGTTAATGTCATTTCAAACCCTGACCAAAAGGGCACTGTAACCCTCCTTTATGCCTACACAGAGAGAGAATAAATAATACCAAACTATGTTTACTTTGGAAGGGCTAAATTGACATTGCTTTGAAGCAAACTTTTATGTCTTACCTGAAGTTTAGGTCACTATATTTCTTCTTGTTAGAACACTGAGATTATTTAGGTGAATGCAAGGGCCTTCTCTGAGCCAGCAGTTGAGTTCTGGAAATATAATTTTGGTTTAGTCTGATGTTGGTGTTTTAATATGCAATGGAAAATTGAAAGTATGTGTGATGATTTTCTTTGCTGTAATCTAGTTCTGTGAATAACTTCAGGTTTTGGAGATCGTTTGATGCTAAAGCTATTTTTCTCTCCATGAGAACCATGTGGTGTTTAAGCCCTAATTGCTTAATATTAATATAAGGGGGGGAGGGTGTGGAGTGAGGAGAATAACCCTCCTCGCTTAGCTGCTGGAGCCAATGGGTGCGAACTACTCTGCTTTTTGGTGAGAGAAGAGGTTGGGAAAGCCCATCTGAGGCTGTCGTATCATCTGAACTGGTTTTCCCAGCAGCTGAGGTGGAATGACCTATTCCCTTGAAGTGTGCCATTGTTCGGAAAAGCCCATGGCTTAGGTCTCCTGCTGGCCTAAGGGCTGCTCATCTGTGTTGAATTTTAGCAAGGTGGTGGGGAGGAAGAGAAGAGGTTTCTCTCTTGTTTGAATGGTCTTTCTGTGGTTTTTCTGGCTTGTTCGGTTTGCAGTGACTATGGTGTCAAGAGAACTTGATATCTTCTGTATGCTTGAGGGTCAAAGTCTGCTGTCTTACTGCTTTGTGTTACAGTAATGCTTCCGAGCACCAGACTAGGAAGGCTGTAGAGAGTGGTTGGAATTTTAGCAGCGTTGTTCTGACTTGGTAACACCTGGGCTCATAGTTTTTAAGCACTTGTAGGTGCTTATAACATTTATTTAAATGGCTTGGAAAAGAAGAAAGTGGTCGTGTAAAAAAAAAAAAAACACAAAAAAAAAAACCCCACATTGCTGCTGTTCTGCAGAAATGTGCAAAGAGCTCTTTTTAAAGATTCAGTAATACCAGTCCTCCCTAAATCCATGAGAGAGCGGCTACTGAATGGAGAGGGGGAAGTTGGTCTTCAGATCTTTTTTTTTTTTTTTTTTTTTTTCCCTCAACAATTTACTTTGCTTAACTATTATCTTTGATTTACACTGACTTCTTATTTCCCTTTCCCCGCCTTTAGGCCCTATGAGAAAAAGGGAAAGCTAAGGATGCTGGAGCAGAACAATGGATTTCTCTTTCTCTTTCATGCAAGGGATCATGGGAAACACAATTCAGCAACCACCTCAACTCATTGACTCAGCCAACATCCGCCAAGAGGATGCCTTTGATGCCAGCAGTGACATTGCTGAAGATGGTGGACAAACACCATACGAAACTGCCCTGCAGCAAGGCTTCCAGTACCCTACGCCTACGACAGAGGACCTTCCACCCATCACTAATGGCTACCCACCAACAATCAATATGTACGAACCTCAAGCCAAATACCAGACGTACAGTCAATATCCCAATGGTTCAGCCAATGGTTTTGGTACAGTCAGAAACTTTAGTCCCCCAGAGTATTACCAAATGGAAAACTCTAACACAAGGCCGCACGAAGTTCTGGAAAAACCTTCCCCTCCACAGCCACCACCTCCACCACCACCTTCAGTTTCACAAACGGTGATTCCAAAGAAGACTGGCTCACCAGAGATCAAATTAAAAATAACCAAAACTATCCAGAACGGCAGGGAATTGTTTGAGTCCTCTCTGTGTGGGGACCTTTTAAATGAAGTACAAGCGAGTGAGTATGCTAAGGCGAAACATGAAGGGAGAAAAGAGAAAAGGAAAAAAAGTAGCAAGCATGACTCTTCCCGATCGGAAGAGCGCAAGTCGCACAAAATTCCAAAATTAGAACCAGAGGAACAAAATGTAAGTGGAATAATAGTTTCAGCCATCTGTATACCTGATATTGTTGATGGAGTATATGTCTTCAGCAGTGTGTTTTCCTTAATTTTAGTTGTATACATACTTAAATCATGAGGTTTTATTTACTGGTCAGATACTCTATATTAGGTTGTGAGGAACTGTGTTTCTGGGACAATATGGTTTTGGTGAAAAGACTGCATATAAAAAAATGAATGTTAGAAAAGGTTATAATTTTTTATAATATTATTTAGTGTTTTAGCATGTTCAGAGCTTGCTACACTTTGGACAGTGTTGAAGATGCGTATGCTTTTGACCAAAAGCTCCATTCCTAAAATTGCCTCTCAACATAATGCTGGGTTATTCAGTGGAAAGTCAGGTTACTTGGAGTATTCAGCACTGCAGCTTTTAATTAACTTATAAAAGATATTCTAAATATCATGATGATGTACACAATCCAAGAGCTATGTAGAATATGTGGAAGCCAGTAGAAATCAATATTCTAAACCAGTAGGCCAATTAGAAGTACCAGCTGACTCAGCAAACTTTGGGAAAATTCAATAGTAACAAGTCTGTTACCCTTTCTGTCAAGTTTTGTAATACAGTTGTTGTACGAGTACAGGGGGCTGTGTGTGTATATATATATGTATGTGGTGTTTTAACTTAGGTTCCCAGAAACAGACACAAATTACTGGTCTTTGGTACTCTCAGCCATTCTTTTTTTTTTTTTTTTTTTTTTCAGTTTTATAAGCCACGTCATTATTTCTGTTTCCTTTTCTCTTGCTTATTCCTGCCAGCTCTGTGCTGCTGGTTTCTGTACTTCCCAGTTTGAGGGGAACGGGTAGCAGAGAGGGGTGGCGAGTGTCAGGAATGGGGAAGTTGCCATATCAGCCCAGGACAGAAACTGTCCAGCTCGGGCTGGACTGGGCTCTCACAGGGCATAGCTGAGTTTCTTGTAAGTTCCTCTGGAACCCCTTGATACTTGCTGCTTTTGGTAGCTTTGGGAGAAGATCGTGTCCTGTAGGGATCGGGACTCTGGTCTAGTATAGCAGGTTCACGTGCTTGATGTAGAGGTGGTGGTGTTATTTTTTTATGGAACACAGGCTGATTTCCCCCTGACACACACGCCCATTACCAGAAATATTTACAAGTTTTATAACTGCTATATCTCTGTTCTGGCAAGCGGACCTCTTCCAGAGGTCAAGTTGGTGATGCATCAAGGTTTTGAGCTGCTTCTATATTTGATTACCGTAGTTGACTCTAGTGAAGCTCAGTAAGATCTTAATAAACATTGTAATCCAAACTTGAAATAGACTATCCAATTAAAATGTTAGTCATCTGTGACTGCATTTGTACATAACTTTCTTGATCTCAGAAATGCTGTTTGAAGCCACTTTCAACTGGCTGTAGCAAGCGACGTGTCCAACTGGCAGCCTGCTGCCAGGAGGCAGTTATGCTGGGAAGGCAGTGCCCCAATGGCAGATCCCTCGCGCCCGTGTTATACCTGTGCGGTCAGCTCTGCTGAATGCCTCTGCTGCTCATATGTTGTTTGTCCACCTGTCCTTCGTTTGCTGCTGTAATCATACGTTTATCCCCCAAGTTTCACTTAAATCAAATCTCAGTGAGTTTGGTTCTTTCAGAGTTCAGCTAAAGATACATTTTTTTTTTTTATCCAGGGTTTCTTTCTGGCCTCTTCTCCAGACTTCGGTTACCCCCACATCAGGCGGTCAGTTTTGCCTTACCGTTTTGTCCTCCCTCTTACCAGGGACTCTGATTCTACTCTTGAAGCTTCAGCTGTGCCAGTCCCTCTGTTTGACTGGTGTTACCTGGTTATCACAAGAACATAATCTTCTGTCTATCCCAGTGTGCTCTTTCTGACATTGAACTAAACCCTTGCCTCTCAAATTCCGAGTCATATGTGTCATCCAGAATGCACCAGAAATCTTGGTCTTGCTTTTGTCCTTCTTGTAGCTTCCATTTCTCTTTCAAAAGGTGGTGTTGCAATAAAATCTTCCATGTTATTCACCCTTGTTTCAGACAGCAGATCATGCTGACATGAACAGGATTTTGTGCTAGTAGTTTTCGTTCTGAATTATCCAGTGCAGTCACAATTTCATCCTCCCACCATTTGGCTTTCCACTACGTGATTTCGTTTTCATCTATGTTCATCATGTGCACTTTTGTCATCTTTAGTATTAATGGTATGAGACTTGTAACTTAGGATCATCTTAATATGAACAAACAAGACTTCTGGTACAACTTGATTTGTTTTACACTTTTCTACTCAGCATGGCTATTTGAAAGTAAAGTGATCTGCAGTTGTTTCCTCGTTCTGACACTGTAACCTCTGTGGAAACCCACTGACTGGGGGGGTGTTCATACCTGAAAGGCTGATTTGAAATGAAAATGTTACGAAAACATTGTTGAACTTTAAGCTCTGAACATTTGTTTTAAGATTAAATTACTGTGCTGGTTAGTTGTATGCTGTGAGGAGCTGGAAGTCTGCGATCTGTGTAACTAGCTTGGCTCTCCTGGCAGAGCTGAAGTTTCCACTCACTCACTGGAGCAGAAGAAAGGCAGGAGTCCTTGCCGTGCTTTCTTCTCTACCGGGGAGGAAAGATTTCTGCCCAGCAAATAGTGATATGGTCTGTCTTATGCAATTGTATGAGATACTGACCTTAGTTGTTCTCGATGATGTCTACATGTGTGGTTCCTCATTTGCCTGAGCTGAAGCATGCAGTATTGACTAACAGGGGGTCTTCATTTTAAAATGGACGAGGTATAATTTGGATTAACAGCATTATTAGTTTCTCACTGCATGTGTCTGACTTCTCTTTTTGCTGCTCTTTGAGTCCTTTGACTAATGACTTCTCCCCTGCTGTAGTAAAAGCAAATGTCTGGTCTCTGTCCCATTAGATAGCTCACCACCCGCCTCTTATCTTCTCAGCTGCTGTGTCATCACACCCCCTATCGTGGCCGCTCCACCGATGGTGTTAGCCTCTGTTCAGTGGTGATCCCTCTTCTGTCAAAACCTTTTCCTGTCCTACTCTGCCAGAATAGACTGCACGTGTGCCTCGGCCTGGCTTATAAAGGCACTGTAGGCTTTATGTTGTTGACTTTTGATCCTCCAAATATATTTGTCAACTATATGCAATTTAACATTGATTTTACAATTCTGATATTGTATTTTTAATATGATATTTGTAATGTAGTTTTTGCAAATAACTGGTATACAGCAAGACTCATCATGTTACTATGGATATTCTTTATATGTTCATCTCTATTTCTTTGAATTTGTATATTAATTTAGTGGAAAGTTATTTGGGTTTATTGCCTCCGAGCGTATGTTTGTCTATCATCTGTTCCAAGAGAACTTTATTGTATATAGGTGTGATGGTAATGTAAATAGTGTAGGGGAAAAAGGTATTTTTTGATTGTGATGCTACTATGTTTTAAGTTGGACGTAAGGAGTTGTCACATTACTATTTTCTGGGTTCATGGTTGCCTTTGTGAATTATTTTTTCTGCCTGGTTTCATTATTATGTTTTGTTCTTTTTGGTTTACTGTCCCCTTACCTTGTTTGTGTTTGTTTTCCTTTTTTCTTTTTGTTGTTACCCATTTCCTAGAGACCAAATGAGAGGCTTAGCATGCTATCAGAAAGACCAAGAGAAGATACAGTGTTGGAGGAAACCCCGGTTAGTACATATTAACCCATAGTACTCATTAACACTTTTTGAACTTCTAGTGTGGTTCTTTTTTTGGACTAATTGTTACATGGATCCTTTAATTTGTCAGATAAACTGGTTGCCATTTATTTCAAACTCTTATTAATCATTACCGCATCAAAACATCTCTCATTGTACTGTACTTATTGCTTTATTTATCCCCAAAGCAACATTCTTAATCAACTTATGAAGCAGAAACTTTTTTGGGGGGAGGTGGAGGTTGCTGTTGTGTGTCCTGGTTTGTCAGTGACTATCTTGTGTAAATCTTAGCTGCGTGTAATTCCTTTCTGTCATGTTTATAAGAAATGTTTATGTCATGTTAGGTTACCAAACATCAGGGATACCTGAGAGAAAAATGAGTCCCCGTGGGTAGTGTGCGCATCTCTAAGTGCGCTAAATAGTCTTCAGTGGCTTTAAGCTTCTATTTTCTTTGTAGGTCCAGCAGTTCTTGCCTTCTCTTCCGCCACAAGTCACGCATGACATCAAGTTTCAGGTTGGCGATCTGGTTTGGTCCAAGGTGGGGACATACCCATGGTGGCCTTGCATGGTTTCATGTGATCCACAGCTTGATGTTCATACCAAAATTAATACAAGAGGTAAGGGAGGAAGATCTTTGCCAGAATATGTCAAGTGTCTGTAGTTGTTCCTTCACTAAAAATACCTTATCTTTGAACTCCCTTTGCAGGATGAATTCTGCTTGTGTACATGCTAAACAGGACTATTCTTGAAATGTATTAAACTAGCACTTATTAAATTACCTCTACGGATGAGCCTGTGCAAACTAGGCTTGCGCACAGATGCTCCTGTTTTTTTCAAGTTAATGTATTTATGAGCAGACACCGATACGTGTGAGTGTTCAGTGTGGGGAAGGTATAGGTATCTTCCCATCTTAAACAATTCTAAATCTGAGCCTGTCTTATTTCTAAACTTTAGCTAGGTCATTCCACCTGCAGCAGTTAAGTGATGTGGAGGAGGAAAACGTAAGCTGAACCAACAAAGTAATGTTGATAAAACCGCTGACTAGAATTTTTTGTTTTCAGGTGCCCGTGAATACCATGTTCAGTTTTTTAGCAACCAGCCAGAGAGGGCGTGGGTGCACGAGAAGCGGGTTCGAGAGTACAAAGGACACAAACAGTATGAGCAGTTACTGGCTGAGGCTGCTAAGCAAGCCAGCAACCACTCTGAGAAACAGAAGGTACGATGAACGCTAATTGCGTAGAGGGTTATTTACAGTTCCTGTGTGAGTGAAACTCTCTGGGGCAGTTCTGAAACACTGTAGCACTTCACCCTGTTAGGGGTAGTCTGCATTTCACTGGCGGAAGTGTTTTTCGCAAAGGTACCAAAAATGTTTCCGTACTCTATCTAAAGACTTTCGCGTGAAAAGGCTGATAGCTCAACCTACTTTGTCAGTTCCTCATGATGGTAGTCATCCTGGGCATTGGTGATAATTTTACATCTGTATTAGAATATTAAATAATAACAGTGTCTGTGTTTTCACTATTAAAACCGTATTTTGCAAAGAACAGGTTCAAGGGACACTTTTCCAGCCCCGATGCTAGTGGATATGTTCTTTTCCCTTGCTTTTTCGGAAAGGAAGCGTTAGCTACAGGAATTACTGTGGAGATGGACTACTTCAGTCAGTGTTTATGCTGATCAGAATATTGATTTGGAAGGAAAAGAGTGTTTATAGAACAATATGGAGGATTTGAAAAGATAAATTAGGATTAATTCTCTGTCTCGTAACAGAATTACAGGCTTGAATACTGCCAGTTCTTGTCTTTAGTTAAGTTGTAACTTGAGGCAGACATTTTAATTGTGATGGTCGTATGATCCTGCTGGAGTGTCTGCTTGTACTCTGAGCAGGGGATTCACTGTCCACCTTTCAAAAATACCGTGTAAATGGACAGCTTAAATCTGCTGTATGAGAGATTTAAAGAAGGTCAGGATTGCCTTTTAAGTGCTATACATGGCAAAATCTTCAGTGTAATTAGCTGCTTGTCTTTGTTCCTTAAGATTCGCAAACCAAGGCCGCAAAGAGAGCGTGCTCAGTGGGATATTGGTATTGCCCATGCTGAGAAAGCATTGAAAATGACTCGGGAAGAAAGGATAGAACAATACACCTTCATTTATATAGACAAAGAGCCAGAGGAGGTTTTGTCAAAAGCCAAAAAGACTGCTGCTTCTAAATCGGAGACCAAGAAGAACCGACGACCGAAGCCAGCATCGAACACCCAGCCAGAACATGCCAACATGGCAGCAGCATCGCCTTCAAATGCTGAGGTGCGAAGACAAAGCCAACGGAGACAGTCAAGCGTGGAAGAAGAGGAGTCACCTCCTGTGAAAATCGCGTGGAAAACAGCTGCAGCTAGAAAATCCTTGCCAGCTTCAATAACCATGCACAACTTGGATCTTCAAAAATGTAACATGTCTCCGGTTGTTAAAATTGAACAGGTTTTTGCCCTTCAGAATGCTGCTGGGGATGGAAAACTCATTGATCAGTTTGTTTATTCCACTAAGGTATGCACTTTGTGTAGTGACTCTTCTTTTGTTTGTAAATTTTGCAATGTCTGTCTTACTGTGAAGCTTAAACTTGTGTCCACCAAGCTTTCACTATACACGTTCCTTTCATTGGAGGGATTATATCTAACAAAAGACAGATGTGACAACAGAATCTTTTAGTGCACTGAACTCTTAATTTCAGTGCATCCAAAAGTCTCTGGCAGGAGCCATTTTGACTGGTGGCAGAGGAGTTCCCTACAGATGGTCACATTTTTGCTCCTAACACATTCAAAATGTTAATGCTGTTTAATTCCAGCTTCCTAGTTGAAATAATCCAGAAATTCTCTATAAATCTTAAAATCAATGGATTTGTGGGAAATAGCTGAGATGACAAAATTGTTACTAATGTATTAAAAAGTAATAACTACATTTTGTATAACAGACTTTTAAAATGAGTTCTGCCTCCCAGCTTCCTTCAGGTGCACAGCAGCTTCTCACAGTCAGTGTAAGGAAAAGGTTTAGGACTATTTCTCTGCCTCCTTCTTCTGCTTCTCTGCCTGGAGGGTATTTATTTCATCCTAAGCTTTATAGAGAAGGTAATGTTTAGAAAAGTCACTGGAATATTTATTTTTTTTTCCCTTGTGTGTAAGGGGAGATTGAGAGGGATGGGAAGTCCTGCAGGGAAGCAGCTCAGGAGATATCATGATGTGCATGTGGCACATTGGATACCATTCAATGTTTCTGTTCTGAGATGTAGGAATAAATCGATATGCCTGTTAGCAACAACACATAGATGAATAGGTTAAGACAATCTTTTCTTTTTTTTTCTTTTTAAGGGAGTTGGTAACAAAACAGAAGTAAGCGTCAAAGGACAAGAGAAACTTAATTCTTCATCAAATCAGAGAAATGAAAAAGCAGCGGTGCAAAATGCGTCCTCTCCTGAAACAACTTCTGGGTCAACAGGTAGGCAAAATTGCAGTACCTTTGTCTGAACTTTATCAATCTAGCATTTAAACTCAAATATTAAACCTTGCATTTTCTCATTAGTTAAAAACTATTACTAACATCTTTCTGTTTGCATAATAGTTGTAACAGGCATGGCTAATGCAACACATGATGAGCCCAGATGCTTGAGAAACACAGGATGTCTTTGTGATGGGATTAGCTGTTTGGCCTGTGAACTTTTAGCGTCTGCAACTTGCAGAATCTAAGTCAACATATTAAAAGGATGGATGCCTTGTGGAGAGCAGATGGCAAGTTGTTTTAGAAGACAACATAGTGGATGTGTGTTAGCAGAGTATTGTGATGCCTTTTGGCACCAAATGTAAAATCCAACAGCTGGGATCAAAGGAAGAGAATCTGGAAGTGGCATAGTTCAGTAAGGAATGGCGCTGAATCAGGGTGGGTGCTTTCCTAGACTTTGTTGTTGAGTTCCTGCATGACCTTTGTAAAGGATAGTGATTTTTTTTTTTTAAACTGCCTCAACTAACTCTATCAGCAAAATGAGATAATGCTTGCCTTCTGAAGGCATTGTAGGCGCCCCATCATAAAGCACAAAGTTTTGAAGTATTATGTCTGAGGGAGAAGAACCACTGAAGCAAATAACGGAGCTTGAGACTGAAAAGGGGAAGCCTGGAACAAGCTGTTTGAAGTTTCATTTGGAGTACAGTAGTAGAGAAAAACGAGAAAGATAGACTGGCTGAGTCCTTTCTAGACTTGGAACAGAAAAATATTTTTTTTCATGTTTTGATTTTTGAGAAATAGCTACTGGGAGCTCTTCTAAAGGGGCTGAGCTTTTCCTCACCAGCAGAAATTTGGGTGCAGTATGTCCTCTCATCATCCCCAAGAGGAGACAGACACCATTTGGTGAAAGGATGGAGGTTCCTGAAAAGAGACAGTTTTGAGTCATCCTAAACCAAGAGCTTTTCAAGTTCCTTCAGTCCCTATAGCGACTTCTGTTTTTCAACCACAGATTTTGTACAGGCCATGTAAAATCCATTAACCATTGCGTATTTGTTACTGTGCTTGTAATCATACCCTTGGTATAGTCTCAAACATACTTAGTTTTACATTGGGTATGTAAAAGTAAATTTTAGGTTGCAGCAGAACACCTTGATTTTCTCTCACGGTAGGATGTACAAATGCTTATGGTATGGAAGCCAAAAAAGACGGAAGACTTAGTACAGTACACATGCTAAAACCCTCTCTTTTCTTCCTGAGAAGAAAAATCTCGTAATGTTGCCAAGTGTCACTTCTGCTTTAACTATCCCTCTGTTTTGGTTATTTCTCCCTTTCCAAAGGTAAAATAAATGAGATTCCAGGTCAAAAACCTCAGTGGTCAACATACCTGGGATCAGTGTCCTCTGCAAACACGCATCAGTTTCTGTACTTGTATAGTTTTTAGGTAGGCTGATTTTTATATACATTGTTTTATGGTCTGTATTTGGGGACTTTACGACACAGGCTGAGTACTCTGGATATTCTGGTGCGAGTGGGGTTTCTTCTGGTGTTGTCGACAGTGGTTCTTCTTTCCAGGTTTAGTTGCTGTAGCTGCTTCAATTTTTTCAAACAGTTGCTACTGTAATTGCCTTGCAGCAGGAGAGGTGATCGCTGATTTGTTTCTCTCACCTGGGAACTAAAGGCTTCACCTTCACAATGGCTCTTCAGACGTAGGGGGGTGAGAATTCTGAGCCTCTCTTTTTTCGTTTTCTTAGGTTTTTTGGATACGTAAAACTCCACCTGATAACACCCTATAGAGTGCATGAGCTTTACTTCAGTATACACTCCAAACAGTCACTTTCAAAGCCATTTCCAAAGTCCAGACAGTTATTGGTCCCCTCTCATGGAACATAACTGCGAAGTCCTTTTTTCAAATTTAAGGTCACCGGAACTTCAGAATACCTTTACGGTAAAGTATTTTACAGAATGACTCTGGGAGTCCTTATTAATAACCTGCAGTTAGATATACAGAATTCCATAATGCCGGGAAAATAATTCTGTACCTTGAAATCTGATAGTAGGAGAACAACTATGAGAATTCATAGTGCCTCTGGTCTCCACGTACAGCTGAAACAGGAGTAACTCGATCTGGCCAGTAGTGAGGGAGATTGCTGGTCTGAAATCTGTCCCAAAACTCTGGATCAAAATATGCACGAAGACGGGATGGGAGCATTGTGGAGGTGATGCACTGGATCCTTGGAGAGCAGGAAGAGGAAAGAGTGCCTGTTACATTGGTCAATGTTGCTTTCAGCCAATATTAGATGCACTGATTCTGGAGTTTCTCCTCTGATACAGGGCTTGCATCTTATTTCCCTTACTACCGTGGGGCAGCACAGGGAGGAAATACATTATTGATGAAATAAACTGTTTGGTCACGTTTCTTCAAATATACTTTAAGCTGCTTCAGAGAGTTTCAGCTGAACACAAAGGTGACAAAAGCAGGCCCCTAGCTTTAGTGTTGACATCCAGCAGAGTTGTGTGTGTGTCCAAAGGATGCAGCTCATTGGAACCGACAGTTACGCATGTGCTAACATGAAGGATGTTGAGCTGAGTTATTAACTTCTGAATTATTAGTAACTCATTGCTATTCCTAATTAGTTAATATGCTGTAAAACTCTTTTTTTTCCCTTGAAGAAAAACAGTTATTTTTTTCCCTCAGAGATAGTTACTGTAAAACGACAACTCTTTCAACTAGCAAGTTTAGCTACTGACATATTCCTGAGCCACAAACCTTGATAAAAAATTCTCATCCAATTAATCAAGATGAATCTTCTTTTTTTTTTTTTCTTTTTTTCTTTTTTTTTTTTTTTTCCCCTGGAGTCCTTTTGAAAGGCTTTTTTTTCAGTGTCTGATGAAAGCCTGCCTATCTCTCCAGATATTTTCTCCTAAGAAGACGACGCAGCTTTACAACTTCTAACAGTCTCTCTGTCTGGCACAGTAAGCTAATTCCCGGTCCTGAGAGTTTGCATTTTGGCTTGGAAGAAAATGAAGTATTTTACATTCATGTTGTCTTTAGGTGAAACACCCCAAACTGAAAAACAGGAATAATACTTCACAACAGATAACTGTAAATCTTCAATTTTCAGTTTTCTGTCAGTACAGCTCTAAGTGTGTACTTTGTTTCAGAAGTTGCACACGGTGTTAAGTGTTGTGTTTCTCAATGTGCCATTTTTGGAGGTAGTGCAGCATAGAAAGGTCTTCTGGTTTTGCCAGCCATAGTTGTCAAAAACCAGTAACTCCTACTTCATCTCTTGAAATGTCATCATAACCTTCATTAATCTGAGTTTGTTTTCCATGGTAATATTTTCAAAAACTTGTTTTTCACTTTCATTAATCATAATAACATGTCATGCTCACTGCTTCTGGTTTTGCTGAGTTTTTCTTGACCTCTGAATCTTTAGTTGAGCATTCAGATTTTGTATTGATGGCACGTGTTAGAGCGTGGGTCTGGCTTTAAGTTTTTGTGTTAGCCAGTTCTGAGAGAAGGCTTTTCCCCCGCAGAGCAGGAGCATGGAACTGGTGTTTTGAGTGAAAACTTGGAAGCTGCGTTTTGCGTCTTAAATTTCTAGCTTGTTTTAGTTCACGAAGTTGATTGTGGATACCTTCCCATAAACACCAAAGATGGACTATTTGGTTAAAAGTGAACCAAAGTGAAGACTGCTTGAGAGGTGTGTTATGCAAATCTGTTTGCCCAAAACTGGATTCCAGCCTTTTGTTTCGCTCTGTTACTAGTGTCTTTTTCTGAAGCTGATCTCTGTCTATGGAATCAGAACATGTTGTCTGCAACCACAGCACCAGTTGGCAAATAGCTTGGAACTGAATTTAAAAATAAAGCATTGAAAAGAGGAAAAAGTCTTGGTTTCGTTACTTTATCTGTTGATTCGGTGTTGAACATCTTGCTGTACCTCAGAAATACAAGGAATTATATTATGGAAACCTTTCTCCTTCTTCAGGTTCTGTAGAAAAGAAGCAACAGAGAAGATCGATTCGAACCCGCTCAGAGTCTGAGAAATCCACTGAAGTTGTGCCAAAGAAGAAGATCAAAAAGGAGCAGGTTGGCTTCCTCCATGTAGAGAGTTAAAATATATTGTATTCATAAATGTTGTGGCTTATATTGGTGCCTTTTTATTTTTCTCCATTTTTCCCCATCGGGTTTCGTTTTGGACTATCCTTCATGAAATCCCCTTGTCAATACCATTGCTGTGACTCTGCTACTGGCATCTTCACAGTATCAGTCAGGCTATGGAAAATGGGAACTCAATGATGCAAGACTCCTAACGAACCTGCCATGTTTACTTTGAGATTTCTGTTATGAGCAAAATGATTTTGTTTCAGTAATTTCTATTTGATGGAATTGCCACCAGGTTCCTTCCTTTTGCTCTTGATTTAGCTGCTGGTTTGTATTGAGGTTTTGTTTTTCAAATGAAGTTAGACTGATTAATCTGACCAGTCTTGAAAATGGACTTTAAGAATGATTTAACTTAAAGGTGAATAGTCAGACTTCTATGTTGGCAGACATCAGCACAACAGATCTTCTGGGATATTCGTTTTCTTTCCTTAAGTAGATCTAACATGTACAGGGCATTCCTCTAATCTGGATGTCAGACAGACAAATGTTGTTGCTTTTAAAAAAAATTATAAAACAATTCTGCGTGGAAGTGAGTAGGAAAGTTCAGTGGATGGACGTTAATATTAAAAACGGAATACACTTTTTTAACAAGTTTGTCAAAGTTGTTGGTTCTTTTCCTTACGTGGTTGACTTTCCCTCTTCAAGGGCCTCTCCACTTGAAACCTGCAAATTTTATATAAAATGATTCCTAGATTAGCTTTTACCAGTGACAACTTTTTAAAAAGGGACAGTCAGGCTAAAGATTTATATGGGAAGGGGAAAAATTGTTTTTATCTCTTTTATTTTAATTTATTCTTTGCCCTTTATGCTTTGTTTTGCACTTCATTCACTTCAGAGATTGAAAGTGGACCCGGTTGCTTTTTTTTTTTTTTTTCTTCCATATTTTTCTTTTGATGCCATAGCATTTACATCTGTGTTCAGCAGAAGAATGCTCTAACTCTAGGAAGTTTTCATGTTGAAACTTCAAAGCAACTTAAATGTTGGGCGGAAGATACGTGACATAGTCCCTTAAACCTCTTGTCATGAGGTGTTGCAGCCTCCCTATTTTCAAAAGAGTTATTTTATGTTTGTAAATGTTTCTTAATTTAACAAAGGTATAAGAACCAACAATATGAACTTCATGGATCCCGGTTAGCTTTGCTTGCTTATATTATGTAGCTAACTAAGACTATGAACATTAAAGTGCTTTTCTCAGGAAAAGTATATGACTAAAAATTAAACACAGATGCACTGTAATGCGCATAACCTTGAATGTATTAAGTTATATTAAAAAAAAAATCTTACTAACTTCTTACAATTATGCAACAATATTTGTTACCCAAAGTCAAGTTTTCTTGCAACTGATTCCCAAATTAGTCTGCAACAACTTGGTATAAAATTATAACTGGAACGAGTACAATTAATGGGAAAAACAAAATGTTAATGCTACTGTTACAGTGACTAGTGGAGAAATAAAAGTGATTGTTTAGATTTTATATTTGTATTACGAAATGTATCCTATACAAATCCTTCTATTGTATGTTTTTACCTATTGTACAACAAAATAAAATATTTTTTAAAAAAATTATAGAATAATCCTTAAATATTTACTAAATGTGTTTCTACATGCATATGTAACCACATTGTAAAGAAATAACTTGTAATTCTTAACCTTTAAACCAGGATTTTAGGCAACAACTTTCTTCTATAATTATTATACAGTCGCCAAATTCTCACGTGTTACATGTACATTGGCAGAACAGTTTCTAAACTTATCCTGCTGATATAGGATCGAGAACTTGAAGCGCTTTTGCAAGATTGTAAACTTGTCTGCTTAAGTGTGTACTGACATTGAGTTTCCAGCTGTATAGAGCTCTGCAACGCTGCGTGCGCAGTCCCCCGGCTGGGCGCCTTGCAGCACTCTATACAGCCAGGCTGTTCCCAGGAGCTGGAGAGTGCATGCTGGGGGAACCGCCTTCAGTGGCGATGCATTAAGTGTCTCGCTAACCCGAGTGTCATACCTGTTGAGGGGAGCTTGTGCTTACACAGGTGTGGGGCTTTACAAAAGCGTCAGGGCTGGCTGCCAAAACGAACCCCGCTCCTGCCTGCTGCACATGGAGAGAGCTTTCCTGTCATCTTCATGCCCAAAGGGAGTGATTGGAAAGGACCTTGCTAGCGAACGTGTGGCTGCCTTGTCCCCTGGCGTTCAGCGTAGGCAGCTAGGATTAAACCCACAGGACAAGAAGGCTCACGCTAAGAGGGGGATGACAGACTACATCTGAGTTCAGAGATGCTAATCGCTTAAACTTACATGTTTTCTCTTTAATACTAGGGAGAAAAATTCCTCTGGTTTTAACTTTGGATTTTCCTATTCAAACAGGTTGAAATGGTTCCACTGACAGCAGTGAAGACAGGATTGCAGAAAGGTGAGTTACAGATGGAAATAAACTTTATTAGAAGTTCCTGGCTCATCACACTTCAGCGATGGGTTTCGTTCTGTGTAAACTGCAGAGGTCTTAATGGTTTCTGGTGATGAACATGATAGATACTGATCTTCATTTCTCGTGTGAGGGTTTTCTGCTTTTGGTTGTGGTGGTGGTGTTTGTTTGTTTGTGTGTTGCTAGTTGGAAAGATGGTGTTTGTTAATGTGCTGTAAGCTCATAATGTAAGTCCTTCTTCTGGACATTTCTTCATTAAAAAAAGAAAAGTCTTTGCTTAGCCATATTTTAAAGCTGAACGAGGAAGAGGTAATCTCCTAAGGGTTTCTCCTCTGTTATAAACAATTTAGTAGCTTCCTCCACTATTTCAGCACGTTCACAAGTTTGTCAAAAGGTCTCCCTAAGGTGGTTTTCAGTGAATTAGCTTTTCAGGCAGAGTTAAACTAGTATCAAAGCTGCAAACTTAAAATTAAGGCTAGCAAATAAAGTACAGTTTCAGGCTGTCTCTCGTCTTTCTTTTTCCTTTATTAATTTTAAGCAAGAAGTTGAGAACATGTATTAAAACTAATTTTAGTATGTTGTGTTAAGGTGCCAGCGAGATTTCAGATTCTTGTAAACCTTTAAAGAAAAGGAGTCGTGCCTCAACTGATGTAGAACTGACTAGCTCTGCTTACAGAGATACATCTGACTCTGATTCAAGAGGACTTAATGATTTACAGGTAAAGGCACATTGTTTCTCACAGGGAACACTGTATTTTCTACAAATTTCATGTCTTTTACTGTCTAAAAAATAAAGCATGTCTTTTCCTTCTTTCTAATCCCCTCCATTTTATTGATATAAAAAGACCCCAGTCTTTCTTTACAAATTTTCCTACTTCTTTGTCTGGCGAAACATTGGTTTACCTCATTGACTCAGTTTGCTGTTTTGGAATATTGTTACATTCTTTGGGAATTGGGAGATGCTGCTGTATTTTTGGTGTAAAATTGGGAGGTGTCTGGGAAAAGTAAAATAGGTATCTGTATGGTTTTTTGCTTGTACAGGTAAAAGGTATGTCAAGAGAGCAGCATTCCTTGTTTCGCTGTAATGAAGTTCAGCAGCTTTCAAGGACCCTCTCTTGACATACCGAATGGTCTTTCAATCAGTGGTGACTATTTTTTTCAGGATGTGAGTGTCCTTTGGAAGTGTCTTGTTTGAGTGCCTTGGATTTTTCCTCTTTGTAGGGTAGTTTTGGAAAACGTTCAGACAGCCCATCAGCTACTGCCGATGCCGATGCTTCCGATGTGCAGTCGGTAGACTCTAGCTTATCCAGGAGGGGAACTGGAGCAAATAAAAAAGACACTGTTTGTCAGGTAAATGATGGTACTGTACACAAGTGAGTGCTAAAGATGTATTGTCTATTTCTGTTAGTTTGAGCTGACTGACTTTTCAAATTGCACTACTTTGGTTTAACCATGTCTCATAATTCAACATCTCAGATGAAATATCAAGGCTTTTAGGAGTTTTTATGTTCTTGAAATGATTCCTAAGCCCTCCTGCATCTTAGAAAGCTCAAAAGCTGGAAAGTGGTATCTAATCCATACCTGCCAGCGTAAGTAGAAAAAGTAGATGCCGTTTGCTGCTTCATTCGAAGATTTCAGATGATCTATCAGAATAGGGCAGAGTGAGAATTTTCCTGTATTTTAGAGAGAAATTCCTGGAATCTCGTGGCCAGTTTCCTGGTCCGTAGTAAGAGAATGAGCTGCTCTTGCTCTTCAGGTGCATGAGAAAACAAGGAGTGCAGATGGATCCTGTAGTGCCCCTCCTATCTCTGTCCAGGCTTGCGATGATAGGAGAGCAAGATGCAGGAGGTGCCGAGTTTGTCTTCAGCCCAGAGACTTCCCAGGTGTGCTGTGGGCTGTAGGCCAGTTCCCCCGCCTCATCTTAGCTCTGAAGAGATTTCAACCAGTTTCCAGTCTTTGTTAACATCTGGTAGTCGTGTGCGTTTAAGTACGTCAGGTATTTCAGTATGTCCTCTGACTGGCGGTCCCTCTGTTTAAGATCTGCGAGAGCTCCGGCGAGTCTCTGGTGTCCTGCGAGGGTGAGTGCTGCAGCGTCTTTCATCTGGAGTGTCTCGGCCTGAAGTCAATGCCCGATGAGAAGTTCATCTGCACTGAGTGTAAAAACGGTGAGTGTGTTCCCGTGTCTGAAAACTGGGGAGGGATTTCCCCTGTTGCTGAGGAGCTGTGTGCTGGTCAGAACAAACTGAGATGGTAAGTTTCCAGGTTTGGGGAGTTTTAGGGTTTTACTCAGAATAAGGGACTTTTATGTTAACATCAATTATATAATTATTATGGGTTATAGTAACCAACTTACCCGTTTGAAGGGAAGAAGCCTGTGTTGCTCAAACCAGTGTAACTCTGTTTGCTTCAACAATTTAATTTTTTTTAATAACATCTGTATCTCAAAGAATCGGCTGTTACAGTTGGGCTTCTGTATTCTTTCTTTTACAAGGAGAACACACGTGCTTTTCATGCAAACTTCCTGGCAAAGATGTGAAGCGCTGTTCCGTCAACACGTGCGGTAAATTTTATCACGAGGCCTGTGTTCGCAAGTTTGCCACTGCTCTGTTCGAGTCGCGAGGATTTCGTTGCCCGCAGCATTGCTGTACTGCCTGCTCAATGGATAAGGATATTCATAAAGCAAGCAAAGGTGAGAGTAGAGCTGGCTTTGAACAGCAGGAGGAAACTCGAATGCATCATCAGCATAACAATGAGTATAACTCTACCCTCTGTGCAGCATGGAGCAGGGAACAAGGGTTTCCTTCTTAACAAGGTCGTGAACTTAAATCTGTGGTGGGTGGGAAAACAGCTAGCAGCCTGAGAGCGCTGTCAGAGGATACCTGGATCCGCAATACTTAAGTCATCTTGTGTGCTGGGTTTAATGGGAGCCAGGGGTTTGTAGTGCAAGGCCAAGGAATGGTTTTTTTAGAAGACAGTTGATAGTGGCCTTTAGAACATTTCTCAAGAAAAAAAGAATCCTTTTAGAAATTAACCAAATTATTTAAACAAAACAAATAGGCTCTAGAATGATTAAAACCCTGTATTTTTTCTTAATAGAGTTTTAAAATGAAAGTTAAGAGTTAACTTCTGTGAAATCTTTTTTTTTGTTTTTTTAAGATGTACATGTTTCTTTTCAATCTAGTACTCTGATTGGAATAAAAATCAGCCTTGCATCTGTCTGTGGTGTCTTCTACCATATCCTGACTCCAGGGTGACATGGTGCATTTTTCTGCATTTATATTAAACAGGTCGCATGGTGAGATGTTTCAGATGTCCCATTGCCTATCACTCAGGAGATGGCTGTATTGCTGCAGGAAGCTTGTTTGTGTCATCCCACATTCTCATCTGTAGTAACCATTCCAAAAGGAATCACTCCTCATCAGCTGTAAATGTAGGCTTTTGTTTCGTTTGTGCAAGAGGTGAGCACACTTGATTTTTTCCCCTGTTTTATAGTTCTATGGTCACTTGTGCAGTTTAGTGATAAAAATAATGTATTTCATGAAGAAAAACTCCCTTAGGGTTCTCTGGGGTTTAAATGCTGCCTGTAGTTTTCTGTTTTGGTTTTGGTTGGTTTTTTTTTTTTTGGTCAACAGTTCTCATGAGACTTCACTTGCTATTTTGGTCCGTAATATTTGATATTTAAAAAGAGCGATAGGTAAAGGCCTACTTGTCTTGCCAGTAGGAAAAAGTTGATCCCCCAGTTGCAGCCATTGCAAGCTGAGAATGGATGCTGTGTTTTTATTCACTGTCTGTTAAGCAGAAGGGGACTCTTTCCCACTCACAAACTTAGAACTGTTTCAATTATTAAGGCTAAAAGGTAGTATTTACTCATGAACTAGAAAAATTCATTTTAATTTATAACTACCATCACATTTGAGAAGTTTGATAGAAAAACATTTACAATAGCTGGGATTTACAGGTTTCATGCTGGGATTTTCCATATGCCGAAGTTCTGTTTTCTTTTTGTTTTGTTTTCTTTTCTTTTCTTTTTTTTTCCACTTGTTACTTTTATGGCTCTTAGTCAGTAGCGTTCTGCCAGGTAGCAGGTTGAAGAGTTTTGGTGCATCAGTTGCTTTGGTCGCATAAGGCAAAAATATCATTATTCTCTCAGATTAATTGAAGTGACACAGTTAGGTGTTTGAATAATAATATGTATCTTATACAGTATTTCAGAAGTTTATATTGGATATATTCTTTTCAGCAGCTTTGAAAGTAACTAATAAGGAAGTGAAAATGAGATGAATCCTGAAGTTACTTGTTTTCATTTGTGTTCCTTCAGTTGGAGGTTTAGTATGGGAAAGATTGCCTTGAATTTGGAAGAGCAGAGTAGTAACTAAAGACCTTTTGAATAGGAAGGGAAAGATGGTGCCAGAATAATTTCCTTTCTGCCTCTCTCTTTTCTTCCCCTTTCCTCATTTCCAAGTAATTTAGGAGCCATCACAAAGAACCAAGTTCTTAACCAAAATAATTTAAAAAATCCAGAAGCTCTGAGAGAAACAGTAAGTTTTATAATGAGCCTTAGAAAAGCTCCTCCGAATGTGTAAAAAGTTGTTTACAACATGGGTCAGTGTTTCCCCTTTTGTGGGCTTATTTCAACATTTTGGGGGCACCCCAAAACAGGATACATGTGGTGTGAATCACAGCAGCATTGCATAAATATGCGCATGCAAATTTGACATTTTATGTGTCTTTATGCTCTTTTTCTTTTAGGTATTTAGGTAGCCTTCTATATGTTTTGTGTCTGATTTTGGTTGATATTAGTACATGTACAATGCTCAGTCTGAACAACAAAACCAAACCAGTTGCTGTGTCTTTGAAACAGCGCTAGCTGAAAATGTGTGCTGTAGCGTTCTGTTAGCAGACAGGAGCTTTGGGGCATTCTGCATCAGGTGCTACCTCTGAGAAAAACGAATACCTATCCTTGAACATTATTGATTTAACCAATAGTTACGGCCAAAAGCCCAACATAAATACGCAGAAAGAGGTGGTTTGTTTTCTAGAGCAAGAGTACAATCATTAAAAACAATTTTAGTGGTACGTAGAGCAGTTCCATAATATTTTCAGCACTTTGGTTTTACGTTTCTTGTCTCAGTTGTCCGTAGTCAGTCTGGAGCCAGGATCAGATATAGGTTTATGACAGAAGAGTTTCTGTGGATCTCCCCTGGTTTGAACGTCAGATATGTCAGATTAGAAATGTCTCTTGGCAAGGTCCAACGGTGGCTTTAGTCTGCCCCTGTAAGTACCAATGTGGAGAGTTCTGTATGGTAGGATGATGTCTTGTCCTGCAGCTCTGCTCCTACGTGAGGCAGGTCAGAGGATCCTGGCTGTTGGAGAGCTGCGCTGGTGGGAATGTCGCTGATCTCGATTATGAAAGCTGTGTTTGTACCAAGATGTGCATGGAAAGCAATGGCAGACTTCTGCCACTGGATTTATGCTAAATTGTTTGTTTTCTGCCAATTTCAAAACACTGTTAAGCAGTAGTATCAAAATACATTGCATGATACAAAACAGCTAAATGAATTTATTTGAAGGCGTACTTTATTAACCCTGCAGATGCTTGAAGCTGACTGAAGATCCAAATACCATAAAAAAACCTACTCCAGATTATAAATCTGCAGTAGTTTGTTACAGGTGTATATGAAGGTGAATCTTGGGAATTTTTTCTCCCGATTTTGGCTACTTACAGTGACACAAAGGTGTAAAATAGAGGCCTCCTACATGTCTTGGGTAGAATCTATTTTAAAGCTTTATGAAAAGGAATACCTGGTATTTGGCATCCATCTTGCATATATGGCACAGAAATCAGAATTTAGGAATGGGATTCCAGAACTGAATTACAGTAAGGGAGTCTTATGTTTGCTGGAGATGCAGACCTGCATTTATTTCTAAAAAATAAATGAAGTGCAGAAGAAAGTTTTCATACTTTTTTGTTTTGGTGTTTGTTTTTTTTTTTTTTCCATTTGACATTGTTTTAGTAATTGTGTTTATACCTGAATCTGGCTTCATCAGAGATGAAACTACTGTATTTTCTTCTGGCAATATGAGTAACCTCTGAACCCCAGCGGGTGGAATTACCTGTCCTGTATATTCTTGAAAAGTTGAAAAAGTAACTTGAAAAGTTACAAACCACTACCACTGACCGAATCCTCTGTATTTTACAGCAACTACGTACTTGTTCTTCTAGAAATTTTTTGTGGGGTTTGTTTCTACTAGGCGTAGCTGGAATCAGGAGCCAGTGTGCTTCACCGAGGAAAGATTGTGAGAGGTTTACATTTAGCAAACTGCCCCGGATGGGTTGCGTTGAGTCCTGTCCAGTCATATGTGGTCGGTGTGAGGGACATAAGGTGAGGACAGCATCTGTGGCCGGAGCACAGAGAGCGCCTGCTCAGAAAGAAACGGGGAACTGAATGCTTTAGAAGTACTTGGGCATCTGTATGTGAGAACCGTTACTTAATTAGTCTTAGTTGACATCGGAAGGAAAAACTTCGTATTTAGATGCAAAACATTACTGAAGTGAGAAAATGTAGATATGAGACAATCTATAAAATACGCAAACTTGCTTATCATGAGGTACCTCAAATACAGTATAAGACTTTTTATTCACCTTCCTGAAATATCCTTCATTGAGCTCGATATAGTTCACATAATTGCATGTGTAGGTCACGCTTGGTTTACAGATCCTCCTGAGAGCACGCTTTCCAGGTAGGCTGACACCGTTCTCCTTACAGCAGCTGTAGGCACCCCGGTTCGAAAGGTTCTCGCCAGCCCTCGGCTCTGCGTCTGTGGCTGTCTTGGTAGCTCGCCTTCCCCGCTTCTGTGGGTCCCAGTTGCTCGGGTCTTCCTGTGAATTCCTGGCCACGTGCTGCTGCTCTGTAGCTGTGGGGCTCTCGGCGGGGCTGCCTGCCTCTGTTCTGGGCGGAGAAAGCCCGAGAGATGCCAACGCATCGTTTGAAGTGAAGGCACATAGGAGGCTGGAGTGCGTGACTGCTCCGGAGGGTTTGATTTGGGAGCTGCGGGAGGGCAGGTGTGGTGCAGCTTTACTTAAAAACAAACAGCATAGGGCAGAACTCTCATCCGTTCTCTCCCCTCTGGTGCCTTGCAGAATCACTGACCCCTGTATTTTTTTTCCAACACAGTTATAAAGGCAAAACACTTTTATAGATAAGACCTTAGAGATAGATTTGTAGCAAGTGGGATGATGAAGTTGTATACAAGAACTCGGCTTTTTCGGTTTGTAGCCCCAACTAACAGCATGACCTTTGGTTTGATGCAGTGACCGTCATCCCCCAGCTCTTCAAATTCACTTGCTTTTTTCATTTGGGAGGGAGGGTGATTCACACAGACATAAAGATTGGTTGCTCTCCTTGTGCTTTTCTAGAAATGCACAAATTAAGGGTTAAAGCACAGTTGAAATTCCACTAGAAGCAGCTTATTATCATCGTTTTTTCCAGTTACACTTTAATTTAGTCTCTCAAACACATGACCTCTTTCTTAGTGAAGAAACTTTCTGTCAGACTTTTCTTTTTCTTCATTTTATCTTTTTTTCATTCAGACATAAATGCATTAGAGGTGTTCATTTGACTTATTTTATTTTCTCCTTTATGGAATCATGGGTAGTTTCATTGCAACTCATCTCTTTCTGTTTGTTTCGTATAGGGTTGGTAGTGCAGGATCATTCAGACCCCCTGTTCAGTTCATATGCCTATAAGTCCCACTACCTACTGAATGAATCAAATCGTGCTGAGTTGATGAAATTACCTATGATTCCTCCTCCTTCGTCAGCTTCCAAAAAGAAATGTGAGAAAGGTAACCAAAATAGTTTCTTTCTCTTTAATTTACTTTCGCTTTTTCTATTATTTCTCTCTCTTTAAATCAAACAAGAAATGTCTGCTTGTCAAGCACCACTTACTGCTTTTCAGTAAACTTCACTCATTGATTATTGTGAGCGTGTGTTCATGTTGTTGGCGATTTTTTTTTTTTTTTTTTTTTTTTCTCCTATTACAAAAGGGCTTAAAATAATTACTCTTGCTAAATTCTCCTTGAAGGAGGTTAAATCCCTTTGTATCTGGCCTAGGCTGCTCCAGCTTCAGGGAAGCTGTTTACACAGTAACATGAAGAGGTGGCAAATAGAGCTTGATAGCGTGGCAGTTCAGTACATACCAGCTTCTTAAATTGATTTTATATATGGAAGAAGAGGGGGGATGTTCTGTTTCAGACCTTCGAGGCAGCTTATGCAGAGCCTGAGAGAAGAAGGGGTTTGTCCGGTTGAAGGCAGGTGGGTCCTGTGTCCACCCAGAGGACGGCCGAAGGGGGAAGGCCGCGGGGCTCTGCCTGCGCATGCGTGCGTTAGCCCTTGGGCTGGTGTTCCACCGCCGCCAGCTTGGGACAGGCAGTGCTCCTTCCCCTCCTGGCGGGACGGGGGCTCGCTCTCTGAAGGAGGGCTGTGTCTCGGGGGGCAGGAGATGCTCTCTGTCCCCTGCAGAAAACGGGCTGTCCCCGGAGAGAGCGAGCGTTTTACTCTGGTGCGGGTGGTGCTGTAGCATCTCAGGATACCTCATGGGGCGATAACTGTTGTCTGCATAAAATACTCAGCTGCAATATTTTATTCCCCACAGAAATTTGATTTCCCGAGAGTGTTCAGAAACGGTGCCCAATTAACCATTCCGAAGTTAGGTTATTTTGAACGTTGCTAGATTGATGGCTTTCAGTAGTTCCTGTAATTCCTGAAAACAAAAATTATTTTGAGCCCTCTGCTTAGCTTGAGCAATATCTTACTAATGCATCCTGAGAGCAAAGTGTTGGTTGTTTTTCTCGCTTAGCACTGAAAGTTTTGTGTTTGATTTTGTTTGATTTTTTGCATCTCTTGGCATTTTACCATGTTGGATAATGCTTCAGTAATTTACATTGGGGCTGTATTTCCTCTGAAATAACATTTGCAAAAAAAAAAAAAGTAAAAGTTAAAATTTTATCATGGGTTTGGGGATCTCTGGAAGATCCATATGGTTGGATTTTACTGGTTTTAGCAGAGGAAATACAGTATTGGTCATGCAACTGATTTGTTTAAGGAATGCTTATTGTGACATGCAACAATCAATGCAATGATATTTTTGAAAGTCTATAGGTGGACAAGATTTTCTGATAAACATTTGAAAGTTACTATTCACACTTCTTTTGATATTGTGTGCTTGAAAATTGCTTTAAATACTCTCACGTCTCTCCCAGGTTTTCCACCTGGGACAAAAAAATTCTTTTTTTTTAATTTTATACATCTATAAAAATGTGTATTTACATTTTATATACTTACATATATAAAATATTACAATACGTGTAATGTATCTAGTCTATTGTATGAGCTGCTTTGTTTGCTGAGGGTGGCTTAGAGATGTGCTGTGGCTCTCCACATTTAATACATCTGCCAAAATGTAAGCCAGCCAAAACAACTTTTGTCCAAGTAAGTTTAAACTTCAGAAATTAATATTAACCACTGCGCTAAGATTTCCTTTGTGCGCAAAAGGAACTTTTGGGATGGGGACAACTTGTGTGGTGTCTCATTCTGCATTATGTATTGTGCTCATACTGATAAACTTCTTTATGTGGAATAAACAGCTTATTACAATTTTTTTTATAACATCCTTGGTACAGAAAAGCATTGATCAACCTATAGGCTGTGGGGGTTTAATGCACACTAACTGGTTGCTGAGGGATTCAGTCATAACAATGTTGATTGAAAAAGTGTTTCTTAACAATTTGGTTATTTGTCATTGTATTGGCCATCGCCAAAGAAATAAACCAAAGTTTTGGCCATCACCAAAGAAATAAAAGCAAACGGCGCTGCTTTCAGATGCAGTGCTTCCTTTGGGAATGTTGCTTCTCCTGCCAACTTACCTCATGTTTGAAAAATACTCAGCTGCTTTTTTTGTGTATCTTTGATGCAGTTGAGAGTCACAGCTTGCACAGTAGATGATTGCACTGCACGGTCTTTTTTAACCAACATTGTTAAGTTTGACTTGATCCCTCTCTTTTGCCATTTTTTTCTGAGGCAGATGAATGGATGATTTAAAATGAATGTCAGTTGTGATGCAGAGGGCGAAGCAAATCCTTACTTCTATAAACCAAGCAGGGTTTCTTTGTTTAAAGGTGGAAAACTGTTATGCTGTGAATCCTGCCCAGCGTCCTTTCACCCTGAGTGTCTCAACATAGAAATGCCTGAAGGATGCTGGAACTGCAATGACTGTAAAGCTGGCAAGAAGCTACGTTACAAGCAGATTGTTTGGGTCAAGCTTGGAAATTACAGGCGAGTTCGCTATTTTTGGTTTTTAATGCTTTGGGTGTTTTTAATATACTGTAGAATTACAGGAAGATAACTCAAAGCAGCTCAGTCTTCGTAAACAAGAACTAGAAATACAATAATACATCTACTTTGTGTCAGACATTTGATGTCACCCTTTACATTAAATTCTCCTGCTTTTTCCAGGCAATGATGGATACTTGATTGCACTTACATTTGCTCTGTAGAGCGTAATAGCGATATGGAAAACCAGGGGCTGTCTTATAGAACCAAGATGTTGTGGCTTGTGTTTGCTGTTAGTCACCTGCAGGAATACAAGCATTTATAGGTGATCTTAGAAGTCCACTCTTGTGCTGCATATGTTTTCACAAGGCTTTTCCAAAATCTGGAATAAGAACTTTTCCTGTGTTTTGCATGGCGCTTCCCAAGAATTGCTGAGGGGAGCCTTGATTGCATAAGGAAGGAGTTCATTTCTTTAAGAAAGGAAAAGTGCCTTTTATTTCTCAATCCAGTTAGGCAAACTTAGAAGCTAAGGCTATAGTTCAAGGAACTTACATTCTTTTCTTTTCTTTTTTTTTTTTTTTTTTTCCCCCCCTTTCTCCCTACTTTTCAGGTGGTGGCCAGCAGAGATCTGCAATCCCAGGTCTGTGCCTCTCAACATACAGGGCCTCAAACATGATATCGGGGACTTCCCAGTATTTTTCTTTGGTTCACATGACTACTATTGGGTACACCAGGGCAGAGTTTTCCCTTATGTTGAAGGAGATAAAAGCTTTGCTGAGGGGCAAACTAGTATTAACAAGACCTTCAAGAAAGGTAAAATCAAACAAAGTTTATAGTGGTTTATGAAAAAATTCCACGTGTTTGTGTCTCCATCACCACTTAAACTGCATGGGATATTATGTGGCTAGTGTTCTATGTTCATGTAAAATTGCAAGCATTATGTAGATCCCTTGACTGCAGATAAAAATATGTTTCTTTAAGTGCCTACTCATTGTGTATTGTTGTGGGCAAGTTCAGTTCTTCCACAAACTGGCAAATGTTAAGATGGAGCTTGGGCTCTGCTGCATGGGATCATTGTTCAGTATCTCCGTACCTGCTGATAAGTACCTGATGATAGATTCATGATATACTGCAATAACTCATTTTTAGCTTGTGTTTTTGTTCATAGAGTTCTATTCCTAGCTTAAAAAAAAAAAAAATAGAATACATACATGTATATATTTGATTAACAGCAGCTGGTGCTAATTGCTTTCTATTTTGAAATCCCTTGCACAGCACTTGAAGAAGCAGCAAAGCGCTTCCAGGAGCTGAAAGCACAAAGAGAAAGCAAAGAGGCATTAGAAATTGAAAGGAATTCAAGGAAACCTCCACCTTATAAACACATTAAAGTGAGTTGGCTTCTTTATTTTCCTGTTTTTATTCTGCACATGAGTAAGCTATGTATTTAAACCAGTATTTGCGACAATTCAAGCTTAAGGACATTCAAATAAATCATTCTGCTGTTCTTTTCAAGAATCTTTTGTTCTGTCCTGTGGTACCATAAAACATTCTTTTAGCAGAGTATTTGTATAAGAGTTAATGGTTGAAGAACAGTTTTACCTAAGGTAGAATTTTGCTGGTTGTGAGCTCACGTTAAGTGTCTCGGATACATGCTGGCTATTACAACTTACTGAACTTTGTTAACACTGAACTCGGGATTAGTAGGAATACTAAACTGCTTGTCCCACTGCAGAGTCTAACTCTTGCCAATAATTTTGGACACACAGGGATTGGTGTTGTTCCTTTAATGTTCTTAGTTTTAGTTGGAAGAAATCTCAGTGATGTACTTGATAAAATTTGTGTGCTTTGAGTTCCTGAACCAATAATTTTACTGGGGAGACGCTCATGCTGTACTGTCTGGAGTCACGAGTTTTGATGTTCTTCACTTAAATTGTTTACAACTGGCTTCTCTGAACAGTGTACGTCCCCAATTATGTTGGTAGCTGAGTGGCAGCAGATGCCATCGGTAAAAGTGCATGCATCTGCTTCTGAATTGCAGGAAGTATACTTGTGACACGCTACCCTTCAAAAGGGTCAAGAAGAAAAATAATGACATAATAATTATTTTCTTGCCTTCTCACGTCACTTGATGATTGACCTCCAATAAAGCTGTTAAGTTTGTGTTCTTTGTGCATCGTCATCTTTGTTTATTCTTTTTTTTCCCCTTTGTTCCACAGTCCAACAA
This sequence comes from Vanellus vanellus, assembly GCF_965231255.1. Classification (NCBI taxonomy): domain Eukaryota; kingdom Metazoa; phylum Chordata; class Aves; order Charadriiformes; family Charadriidae; genus Vanellus; species Vanellus vanellus. The sequence continues at coordinate 814,157 of NC_138931.1, forward strand.
GGTGATAGGGAAGGTGCAGATTCAGGTGGCTGATCTGTCGGAAATCCCTCGCTGTAACTGCAAGCCATCGGACGAGAATCCCTGCGGCCTGGAGTCGGAGTGTCTGAACAGGATGCTGCAGTACGAGTGCCATCCCCAGGTGTGCCCAGCGGGAGAGCGATGTCAGAACCAGTGTTTCACCAAAAGACTCTACCCTGATGCTGAAATCATAAAAACTGATCGACGCGGATGGGGTCTCAGGACAAAAAGGAGCATTAAAAAGGTATAATTACAAAGGACAAAGGTTGTGATAGCCATCAGTGGGGTTTTACATGAAAACCCTGCAACTCTGTACCTTAAGTGAATCCATACGAAATTTTCAGCACTTCCATGTCTTTTTAACACAAAGTGTTTACTTGCAACTTCTGTAGGTGAAGCAGTAATGGCGAAATCTGCTTAATTGTTTTGACAGAAGCATCTTAACCTTGATACTCACAGAACAAAAAGCTAGTTCCAGGTGACTGTGGATTTGTGAATTCTGTTGGTGGAGGGAAAGAGCATGAGTATGTTTTCTCACTACCTACTGGGCAAAAAGAGAGAGTGCGGTCTGGGAAAAAGTAGTTTGAATGATGGTTTCTTTCCCAAAATAAGGCCATTGAAGATGATGAAATCTTACAGGGCTGGCAAAATAAGTCACATGGGTTTTCCTCTTTTTTTTTTTTTTTTTTTTTCTTGTCTTCCCCTCATCCTTATTGTAAGCCAGTAAATGACAATCAAAAAATAAGAGAGAAGCTCAAAGGGTGGGTAGAATCGGCTTGAATTGGGAACCCCTTTTCAGGGGTTTATTGTTTTAAGTCTTCCCTTTTGCCTTTTCTTTTTACGCTGTTATACAGCAACGTGCTGGCGGGTTTTTCCTGTTAGTGGGCTGCTTGGAGTGAGGGAGTTTGCTACTGTTGCAGACATTTGGTAACGAGTCAGCTTTCTCAGCTCTTCAGCTTGGATTTGTTTCAGAAGGAAACTCGCAGGGGATTATTAATGAAGGGCTTGAGATGGTCAGGCTGCATTGAACAACAAACTTTAAAGGTTCTTAGAAGTTTGGGAAAGCAGAGAATAATGATGAAGATACAGAGATTTCTGCTGATGGAAATGACACTGCTATTATAATAAAAAGCAGCAAGGACTGACAAGCCTCAGGAAATGTTACAGGCTTTGGCTTAAATACTATCACGGCTGGTGTCCTTAAGAGGATCCCTGGGTGCAGTCAGTGAGGAGGGGGAATGGGAATATTCTTCCCTGTCTGTCAGAAAGCCACTGGATGCAGATCGCTTCGGGTTTCCTTTATGCGGTATCGCTTCACACTGTATTGCGGGGGTACGAGTCTGGGATTCAGGTGGGATACGCAACAGTTGATAAGGAATAACAAAGTCTTACACTTGCATATCTACATGTGAGAATCCTCGCCTGGCTGGATTGCAGTCTTCCTGTACGTCAAGGCAAGCACGAGGGTGATTGGCCTGGATTTCACCTCTGCAGAGGACTGGGTCTGGTGGACAGATGTGTGTTCTGCTCTTACTCGTGCAGGCTTCGTTGTTTCTGAACAAGGAGGTGGCTGAGCATACCTAAAGAGTAGAACATGCAGTTATGCCTGCAGATGGAATTGGATGCTTTAAGACTCGAGGACAAGTTGTTCTTGTCATGTAACCCACGTTCTCAAGACTCTACTCTGGAGAACTCTTTTACTCTTGGTTGCCTTCGTATTTTCTTCAGTTTGAATTTTCACTTGTCTTAATATCCTGTAGCTCCTCATCATGAGGAAACAAGCCATAGTTTTGGGGGATTTGAACTTGATGTGAGGATTACGTGGCTTTGCTCTGTAGAAAGTGGCTGCTCTCTGGTCTGGGAATTCCGCTATGATGCATCAGATGGGATGATCACAGTGGGATGACGTGTTGAGCTTTCAGTGTAATCAGGAAGTATAGAAAAAGCAAAGAGATCCTGAACTGATTCTTTTACCATTCAGCAATGTGGCATTTAACTGTATGCACAGGCAGTATGTAGGATAATCCATGGAAGAGGTCCTGTAAAGTCAAGGTGAAAGCTTTGGGCTTATGTGTAGTAATTTCAACTGTGAATTCTTTGCTTTTGTCCATCTACATCCTTGGCTTTTTAAAGTGTAGTTTACAGTCTCCAGAAATCTGCGATGTTGCAGTTTGTGACAGGTGTGCATCTAAGTAGGGTGATACTGGAATTGTTTTAGCAGATCCGTTTTGGTGAGGATGGCGTTAACCACTCCATCCATTATAGGTGGAAACTTCTGCCCGTGTTTGGGACTTTTTTCAACCTCTGCACACCTGATTGATTTGACAACAAATAGCTCGAGGAATAGTGGTGGGATAAAGCTGTGTTTACAAACTTTTCAATACACTATGATTATTCCTGCCCTAAGTATTCCTGCTGAATTGTTATAGCAGGTTTTGGTTTGGTTTTTTGTTTTGTTTTGTTTTTTTTTTTTATAGTGGGGTTCCTGTGAATTTAATATGCAAAATTTATAAAGGCATTTGTGTTCTGTAAGAGCTGTACTGAAAACTGTTGGTGGCTCTGAGTTTTCTAGGTGTTCCCAAACACACAGGCTGAACTGAAAGCAACTTGGCCGTGAAGAGACTTTGTTTTTTTACCATTTGATTTGGGCTAAAATTTTCAGAAGCATCTGTGTGGCTTTTATCAAGAGAACGTGTGTTAGATAAGACTCAGACTATTCCAAACTGTAAATCAATCTTCACGCGTGCTGGGCTTCTGAGTCACTTAGGTGACTTACCTCTCAGAAATGTGACCCGAGTTGCCCGATTTTCTCCCTTACCCCTTTCATTTACCACTTTCTTCTTTCATCTTTGGATTGTGACGGTGGCAGGCGAGAGCACACAGGGACAGGCGATACTGCCCGGAGCCCCGCTGCAGCCCTCGGGGTGTCTCGGAAGTCACTTGCCCGGGCACCCGCCCCGAGGGCGGCTGACAGGGCAGCGCTCGTTAACATGGTGGTACTGTACATTACAAGAGTTGTTCTTGAAATATCAGGTGCTTGTGGACACTTGAATTTGAGTATTTCAGATAGCTGGTTTTAAGTGTTTTAAGCCATCAGCAAGTCATGTCCCAGCTCTCATGAATTCCTTTAGGTGAAAGTAGGGAACACGCTGTGGGCCATGTTTTTTAGCGATAAATTCTTTTAGATTTACAATTTTTGTATAATCTGTGTTTCACTAAAACTTTGTTACCGCAAATGTTCTGAATTTATTGACTACTAAAAGTCCTAATAAAAGTGAAGTATGTAGTGAAAATAGTTGCCATTGTAATAGTTCATTTCCTTAGGAGTCTGTGAGTATTGTCTCACTGTCCTTCTGAAAAGAAGGCATGAAAACTTAAAGGATTCTAGAGAACTGACAAGTATGGCTTGTGTAGTGAATACAGAAATGGGGCTTGGCTCTGCTGCCCTTTTATTTTGAGTGGGCTTATTGCTTGGACAGCAAACGCCTGGTGCACATAGTTGCGTCTTTCCTACTAGGTGGTTAAAGGTTAATGCTTTTTATGATGATTAGAGTATATTTCTGTAGGAAATGCTTTTTTCTGTGCTGATTCCCATTATCATTGTACAAAGTAGTAAGCGTGGATTTCTTCTTTTTGTTTTCCTTTACTTCTCAGGGTGAATTTGTGAATGAGTATGTTGGCGAACTAATTGACGAAGAAGAGTGCAGATTGCGGATCAAACGTGCACATGAAAACAGTGTAACCAATTTTTATATGTTAACTGTAACCAAGGTAAATATTATGTCTTGTTCAATATAAACTGTTTATGGTTGAAACTAGGGACAAAATGCTGGCAGAAGCAGGCTTCCACGTTTGGTGTTACCCTTCTGCCCACACTCCAGTGGAGGGTAACATCTGTGTTTCTCTTCAGTGGAACGGGTGAAGAGATGAAACAGCCTGTACCTTGGGTACTCTTGCGCACTCTGTGCCTATTCACTTCTGTAAGCACAAATATTCAGACACTTTTTCATAAAATTAACTCTGCAGGGAAAACTTACCACTTAACTAATTTAAAATAAACTTTTTTTTTTCTTTTTTTTGCTGCTTTAGCCATTAATAGTCCCTTACCAGCAGGAAAGCTTTTTTTTGTTTGTTTGTAAGTACTAAATATGTCTTTGTCTTTTTATTTGAAGGACCGGATAATAGATGCTGGCCCAAAGGGGAATTATTCTCGTTTCATGAACCATAGTTGTAATCCAAACTGTGAAACACAGAAGTGGACAGTGAATGGTGACATTAGAGTTGGACTGTTTGCTCTTTGTGATATTCCTGCAGGTAAAAAGATGGCACTGTTTTGCATGTGTACCTTTGTCTTGAAATGGCTAAGTTCCTGACTCGGCCATGGGGTTTTTTCTGAAGTTACTTAATACCAGTGACATTTATAGGAACTTGGTCATTCGTTGGAGTGGAGACAAACATTTGAGTTCCAGTTTCGGCAAGGATCTTAGAAATAGTTTGAAGCTGAAAGATAGTGTTAAAGCCAACTACAGGGTTTGCTGCAAAGTGCAGTGTTAACTCTGTGTTATGTAAACGCTGAACCATAGTGTTGATGCTTTCACCGGTATTTGTCTGGTGTGGTATTATCTTTCCGTGTTTACCTGATCTGTCATTTTAGCTGGGTCTGGATGATAGTGTAGCTGCTGCTTATGTTTCATCTAGGCAGAATTTGCTACTTTCAAAGTTTATGAAATCAACGCGCTATTTCAAGCTTGCCCTTTTAAAACATACTGCTGCTACGTCTCACAGACTATGAAGAGATAAATGCTAATGAAGTGTCATTGTCACAACCCTGTCTTTCCTCAGTGTCTGTGTGGGTGAACTGTTCTTCTTTACATTTTAGGAATGGAGTTAACATTTAATTATAACTTGGATTGCCTGGGCAATGGTAGGACCGAGTGTCATTGTGGAGCAGAAAACTGCAGTGGTTTCCTAGGAGTGCGTCCAAAGGTACGTGGATGAAAATTGAAACTTCTCTTCCCAAATCCAGAGATCTAGTGAGAGTAGGGCAAAGAGAGGTGTTTGTTTTATTTAACTTTAGTCTATGTAATACTTTCCACCCCTGAAAGTCTCTAAAAATTTTACAGTTACGTACTGTAGTGCTATTGTGTCTAGGGTGAAGTTAAGTTGTGTTAATTTGGAGACGCGTGGATGGGCATTTCTGGCTTTTATAACTTAAAAACTTCTTTGAGTAGACTTAGTTTAAGCATATTTCATGGAAATAATAACCTTAAGTTGATTAGATTAATTTTAATGCAAGGGGTTTATAAAGTGACTGTATGCTGTGGTCTTTGTAATTGCTAGACAGCGTTTGCAACGGCAAATGAAGAGAAGGTGAAGAATGCAAAATTAAAGCAGAAGAAACGGAAAATAAAAACAGAACAGAAGCAGATGCATGAAGACAACTGTTTCCAGTGTGGAGATGGGGGAGAACTAGTCATGTGTGATAAAAAGGACTGTCCCAAAGCATACCACCTCCTATGCCTTAACCTGACTCAACCACCTTTTGGTAAGAGCAATCATACGGCTTCCTATTCATTATTCCTTCCTGCAGCAAGACAATGTTTGAGCTGAAATGCAGTGTATTCATTTACATTAAAGGCAGCATATTTGCTTTTGTAATACCACTCATTTTTAGAAGTGCATCAGGTGGCAGTGTTCCTAAATGAGAAACGATGGACAGAGAGGCACTGTAAGACACTTTAAGGTTCTTCTTGTTGTATTTCTTTCTTTGATCAAATTTCCTCCTCTCATTTTGATTGAAATGTAAACATCATCTTGATGTCCCAGGGTCACCAAGCGCAAATCAAATGACAGTTCAAACCACTGACAAAGCAAGTGTGATGTGTAGGGCTCAATTAATCAGTAAAGTTGTTTAAATTATCTACTGTATTCTGATGGCACATATCTTCCATTTAATTTTTTTCCATGTTAAGGCATAGCTCTTTGTAGCTGGGGCTCAAATTATTCAGCAATACAACAACGTAATCCGATTGCAGGATTTTGTAAAAGCCCTTATCTCTTTAATCTTCCAAAGACTTCAGTGAAAATAATTGGAAGTCCAGATTAGTCTATGATTAAATTAACCAAAAGACTGCCATGAATGAAGTTGGATCTGTCACGTGCCTTTCAGCATATTAGAAACATGGAAGCTGTCCTCAAAATAGCTCATTTGCTGGAGAAGGAAGTGATAGCATCTTGGCACCAAGAGCAACTTGAGTTAGGTGTTTTGTTTGGCTTTGGTGTTCTTCAAAGTTCGGGGTGTCGGGGGGGAATTAGCCTGGCCCCCATAGGCTAGTTACAGGTTCAGTGGGGGTCTGGAGTCCCATCTTGGTGCTCTCCTCGCTCTGTGGGACCGGGTCTGGACACACTGTAAATGTGGTGTGGGGTGTCCCTGTGAAGGAGAACGCTCTCTGTTTCTCAGCAGTAACCCAGCCAAAAGGGAGTTCAGCAAGGCTTAGGCACGGCAGCAAGAAGCTTTTGGTTTTCCCGTTTGCTATGTTCAGTATGCCTTTGCAGTCTGAGAGTTCAGCACATGGTCACACAAATACATGTCTGAGTGGTTTGGGGATCCTGGGGGCTTTTATGCTCAAACATTTTTACACAACTTATTCTTCTCTGAGCCATTTCTTGCCTTTTTTTTTTTTTTTTTCCAAAACTAATGCATTCAGTCTTCTACGTTAGAGTACACTGCAGTTGAACTAAAGCTTAATTAGGAGATACCGCCTGAGCGAGTACTGTGTCCAGATCAATAAGAGATGCTTACAAATCAGAAAAATGTACAAAACAAAATCTTACAAGGACATTTGGTGTCTTGATGCCAAAAAAGGTTGATCTATTTGAAGCCCTGGTTATGCATGCAGCAATGTTTTGAGCCAAGTGAGCCTAAGAAGTGTAAAATGACTAAGAACTGTTTCCAGTCAGATTCTTGTAAATGAGAAGCAGAAGTAGCGACCACAGCAAGAGCTGATTTTTCTGAGCTTTCTTTGCATTCATCTGAACAGTTACAACACGGAGTAAGGGGTAAAGGCCAGCGCTGTCCCCAAAATGCACTAATTTCAGCTTCCTGTCTCTCTCTTCTCCCTTCCCCTCCCATCCCCAGGAAAGTGGGAATGTCCGTGGCATCAGTGCGACATCTGTAGCAATCCTGCAGTTTCATTCTGTGAGTTTTGCCCTCATTCGTTCTGTAAAGATCACGAGAAGGGAGCCCTGGTGGCATCAGCGTTGGATGGCCGTCTCTGCTGCTCCGCACATGACCCCAAGTCTCCTGTGGCACCTGAGTACTGGAGCAAGATAAAGTGCAAATTGGAACCACAAAATCCTGTAGAAGAAGCAAAGGAGTGAATTTGGTTAAAAACAAACACGGGAGGGGAGAAGAGGGGCAAACAGGCGATGAACTTGAAGAGACTGCTATGACACATTCAGTCTTTGTCATCGGAGCCGTCGTGTGTGAACTGGGAACGGGACCATTTAATTTTAGCAAGCAGAAGCAGGCAGTGGTGTTTGTTTTTTATTATTTGGTCTTTCTTTTACCCTTGAATGTGCTACAGCAGCTCTTACTGTCGGAAACCAGAAACGTCTTGGCCTTCAAAGAAAAACGTAAACCTTTTGACAGTGAAAAGAATATTCTGTTTAGAATATGTTCAAGTGTAGAAAGCGAAGCATAGCAACATATTTATTTATTTAATTTTTAAAGGGTGTTGAAGATCTTGTTTTGATCAGTCAACGTGTCTTTAAAAACAAAATAGCAAAGCCAACATAACTTTTATGTCTAGTTCATGAAAAGAATAAAGCCTCCCCACTCTGTAACACTGAGATGCCATAAAGACAGAGGTGGGTTTCAGACCAGGTGACCCTGAAATGCCTTCATTCCAGTACTTATTTTTAAAGGCATTTTGAGAAGGTAGGTTATATATCATGTTAACTTATGAATATTATTGTAAAGTGTTTCCTATGAGAAATCGGGTGTATGACTTCTTGGAAGTGCTTGTAACACAAGATCTAGCGATGTTTAAGGAGAGGAGAAATCATGGTTCCTTGCTCAAGAGCTATAATCGATGTTTGCAGATGGGTGGAAATTCAGAAAGCGCTTAATTGCACAGTGATCATTCCTTTATCCCACCTAATTTGGAAAACCTTGGTAGCTAGGAGAGCCTCCCGCCCTCCGTCACATACTGCAGCACACTCAGAACTGAAGTCTTAATCCTGCCAGCGGGAGCTCTGCCATTGACTTCTTTAGATGGAGGATTGTTGTGTGTATTTGTCATCTGCCAAGTCGGAACTTGTTTTATGGCAATTATATTACTGTGATTCTTATTGCCGCCTTCTCAGACTCCCATTAGCTTCAAAAGAAATTTGAGAACTTAAGGAATCCGACCCATGTGCACATCTGCTTTGATTGAATGTTTAGATTTTTTCATTGAGAGAGATCTTCTAACTTTAATCTTCATTGTTAATGGAGCTAAGAAAAATCTCAGCACTTCTTCAATGATCAGGGTATTTTCTGTGTCTGCGTAATGGGGCCGTATTCACAGCAGCCAACTTCAGCCTCGTGAGACAATTCTCTCTTGGATTTCCTCTGTTCATCAGCAGAGAGACAGGCTCCTTCAGCAAGGCTTTCGAAGTGGCTTAGGTAGGCTCCTGCTCCAGATTTTTTTTCAAAAACCTGTCCTCCTCCATGTCTTGTGCGAGGAGCCCAGGGGTTCCAGTTTCCCCAGGCTGTTAGTCTTTGGTGAACCTCCTCCCCTGGCTCCGAGTCTCACTGTGTGTGTCTCCCCCTGCCCTGGTGTACAGTTAGAGCATACTTTTGACTTGTGTACTGATATTAGCTAACTTCGTGCTAGCTTTTTGCTAATGGGTATTGAAAACAATCATGGATGAAAAGAATTAATGTCAAGTGTTGCTGGCATGTGGCTAAATTAAGCCTTTGAATTAAGAACCTTGTCTCTGGAAAACTGCTTACATAAACCTACCGGAACTCGGTGACTTCTCAGTTCAAGGAAATAGTAGGCTGAAAAAGTCCATGTGGGATTTTAGAACGCATCTTGACTCTGGCTGGTGTCCTTCATGTCCTCAAATTTATGTACAGGAGGAAAATTCTTTTGCGTGCAATTGTAAATTTACAGAATACACTAAAATCTCTTTAAGCGGCTGCTGTGCCATTTAACTGATCTGGCAGTTCATCTTTGGAGCATCTGCGGATGCCTTTCCTCCACGCGTGGGGGTGTCTTGGGTGGCATACCTGTGCAGATACCGCGTGGGTCAGCTCATGGTACAGAGGGCTCGTGGGATCTATAAAGCACTTCACCTTGTGGTCCGTACTACAGTGAATGTCTGAAACACTACTCTTGCTTGAAAGCAGTGCTATATTTTGGTATTTTTTACGAAAAAAATTTACAAAAAGGATTTTATTTTTCTTAACATTTTGTGTGATAAATGTCTCTTTTTAAGCTCTTACTGGGGGTGTTTAACCTTTTCAGAAATTCCAAACATAGCTCTTGCTACAGTGTCTGTAAGGCCCGATGTGTTTACTTTATATTATTTATTAGGCTTGGTAATGTTCAAATGATTTTCTCTTAGAGCATTCTGAATATTGCAGAAATGCTATCGTGTAAGCGCACCTACACGCTCTTTTCACACGGTGCCCGTGGTGACTTGCTGACCGGAGGGACATGGTGTGGAAGCACCGGGACGCCCTCACGAGCGTTAGACGTGGCCGGCAGCAGACAAGAGCCACGTGCCGTCCGTCGCCACGTGGGACGCACTGCTGAGACGTGCCGCTGCGCCGAGTATCGCAGAACGTGTGAAGGTTCACAGAAGGCTTAAAAACTTGTAAAATGCTGTGAATTGAGGCCTGCTGCTACTCCTGTGCCATGCCACTCGATGTCTTGGTTAACTTTGTTTTCAAACTTCTTACAGGTGCTCCTTTTTTCCACCAAAAAATTAATAATAGCCAACAGCTGGGCTTGGACTTTAAAGGGAAAATAGGAGATTGGTTTATAAACTTGTACAACTTATGAGCAAAAGTCTGAACTGGATTTCACGCTATTGGAGAGAAAGTGAATCTTTCAAAAAACTTTTATGTTCTTAGATAAGAAAATAACTAATTCCGAGTATCTTGGTAACTGGAGGGGATTTGTTCTATATGCCAAACACAAAATGCTAAAATACACGTTTTTACATTTTCTTTGCAAACTGAATAATGCAATTCCTTTGTAAGAAAAAGATTTAACAGCTGTTTTGATTAATTGGCATCAGCAGAGGGGGACTCAGCTCCTGAATTAAATTTGTGGGGTCTCTAAAGTGAGATAAGTAACGTTGGGTAGTTTGGTCGTTTCATGCTGAGGCTGGAAGAAACCCACAGAACTGCTGCTGATTTCGGTTGAGAATTTAAATCTGCTGTTTCAGATGGTCAGTTGTTCCTTACGGAACACACCCTCACACTTTTCCCTTACTTTTGCTTTAATTTTTTGAGATAGCACCACGCTTCTGGCGAACGCCTGACTCCAGCTCTCTCGCCTGCGCGCTCTCTAGCGCAGTGTCTTAGCTGCTCTGCAAAGTTAACGGGATTTTGTTGTTTACTGGAGCTTTTCCTCTGCAGTTCGCACCTTAGCACGGCGCAGACGTTCTGCAGACCATGGCCAAATGGTGCAATGGCTGGTTTCTACCATTTTCTACATACATGGTGCAAGCATTAGTTATTGTAGCTTTCGGATAATTAGCATAGACTTGTCCTAGCGATAGACTGTTGAAGGCATTTGCAGCTCAGGAAGGATGATGTTAAAGGCAATTTTGTGGGCAAATTACCTTCTCTGGTCACCACCACGGTCTTAGAGAATCTGTTGAAATGGAGTAATAGGGCTGGAATGTTTGATTTTGGCCTTTCTTCTGAAAAACTTCTTGTATCTTAATTTCAGGATAGAATGGGAAAGACACAATTACTAGACGTAATTAACAATGAGCATAAAATCTGTATATATGGAAACTTTACAGAAATATGTGGGTGGGGTCGGGGAGGAGGGTGGGAGGGGGGGATGTCCAACGCTGGTACGAAGTAGTCACTTTAACATTGAAACCTCTGCCTCATTGAATTCAGGGTTTAATGTACTTGAAGCTCTGCGGTTCCTTATACAGCTTTTTTTATTTATACATAACTTTTTTTGTATACTACATTGACAATGTCTTTGACTTCCCTGAAGTTACTTTCTCCTCCCGCTGTACAGTGAATCCATGGCAAACGGGAGAGTGTTTCGGAGCCGCTGTCTCAGACTTGTGTGTGTTCACCAGGTGTGTTGCATGAGAGACGGCAGCCTTGGAGTGACGCTGTCCCTTTGCTTTCGGTTTGTCATCAACTTTCCCCTTCCATTTATCTTTGTGTAGCAAAAACATTTGCACTTACGATACACTCCTACACTTTGGATGTATTCACAATGTTGTTCTGAGGAAAAAAGAAAAGAGAAAAAAAAAGGCAAAAAAAAAAAAAAGCTGTTTGTTATTATATTCTATTCCTGAGTGACAAGCTCAGGTCCTTATTACCCCTGTGAGGGGCTGTCTCACTGCTCTGGAGAGAGGGGAGTTGTTGAGCTGAAACTGTCTGTGCTTTGCATGGAAGACTTCTGTAATTAATGTGAAATCAAAAAGGGAAAACGCGTATGAATTTGCCAAAGCCATTCACTCATCCCCTGTTTCTCGCGTGGCGCTAGCTGCCGGGGGGTTGTGCACGAGAGAGGAGTGAGCTGCCTCTCCTCGCGCCATCTCTTCCAGCCCCAGACCATGGCTGTGTGGTGGTCCTCTCTGGGCATCCTCACTGGCCCCTCCAGAGCAGTTCTTACTTGGTTTTGGGGTGTAAACAGACCGGAGGAAAAAGAAAACCTTTCCTGTTGGCTGGTGGGGCTGTGTCTCCTTTGTGGGGTCGCTTTTCCTTCTCTAGCAAAGCGCCGGCGTTGCCGCAGAGGGCTGGGCCAGGAGGTGGTGTCCCGGTGGGACGGGTTGTGGTGGAGGGGCGGCCGTGGGGAGCGGTGGCCGGTGGCTCCCACGCGAGTGATGTTGCACAACACAGAACCCGCAGATTCCGTTTCCATTCCCATGTACTCTCTATCTGTAAGGATGACCTTTGTAGAGTCGTTATTTCTGTAGACTTTGTTTATCTGTAACAAACTTTGTAGATTCTGTGAAATGTTATTTTAACGAAATCACTCGAGTCTTTAATAGCAAAGCATCAATATTCACTGAAGTCGATATCTTAAGAGTTTTTGGAAGTTGACTAGAAGCTCTTGACACTAACGAAGTAGTGTTAAATTTCCCTGGCGATGTTCCACTGGGGCATTACTGTATTATGACTTGATGTTGCCGCATAGACTTTGAGATATACGATATTTTGGGGGTTTTGTTGTTCGGCCTATGTTCTCTTGCATAGTGTGAAACCTGTAAAGCTTGGTTAACCTGTATATAGATAGCTTACTGTCAACTAGTTATAGTGTATCTAGAATTGCCTGTAATATTTTAGCTTCTTACTGAATGTCTGTGATGGTAGGAACATATAATTTTTGTACATTATATTTACTGAGATGTCGCCTTTTTTATTTTACAAATACTTTGGAATTCAGATGTGTTTTTGCTTCCGTGAGGATTAATTTGGAAAGGTTTTTAATGACATTCCACTGATTTGAACTTTTGCTTGAGGTTGACTTCAATAAATCGTTCTGAATGTTCCAACGACGAAAGGCTTTTCCCTCCGTCTCGCCGGCCGAGCGGGAGGGCAGGACCCGCCACCCTCCCCGTGCCGATGGCACCAAACTGGAGGGGAGTGTCGGAAGGGTCTGCAGAGGGGTCCGGCCAGGCCCCATGGATGGGCTGAGGGCAACGGTGTGAGCTTCAACATGGCCAAGGGCTGGGTGTTGGGTCACACCAACCCCATGGATGCTATAGGCTTGGGGAGGAGTGGCTGGAAAGCTGTCTGGCAGAAAAGGACCTGGGGGTGTTGGTGGACAGCAGCTGACTATGAGCCAGCAGCGTGCCCAGGTGGCCAACAGCACCTTGGCCTCTATCGGGACTAGTGTGGACAGCAGGAGCGGGGCAGCGACGGTCCCCCTGTCCTTGGCACTGGTGAGGCCCCACCTCGAGGGCTGTGTTGTTTTGGGCCCCTCACCGCAAGACAGACACTGAGGCGCTGGAGCGTGTCCAGAGAAGGGCAGCGGAGCTGTGAGGGGTCTGGAGCACCCGTCTGGTGAGGAGCGGCCGAGGGCCCTGGGGGGGTTCAGCCTGGAGAAGAGGAGGCCGAGGGGAGACCTCCTCGCTCCCCGCAGCTCCCTGACAGGAGGGGGGGTCGGGCTCTGCTCCCACGGACCAGGCGCTGGGACAGGAGGAAACAGCCCCATGTTGCGCCAGGGGAGGTTTAGGATGGCTATTGGGAGAAATTTCTTCAGAGAAGGGTTGCCAAGCGCGGGAACAGGCTGCCCGGGGCGGCGGTGGAGCCGCCATCCCCGGCGGTGTCTAACAGTGGCGTGAACGTGGCGCTGAGGGACGCGGTCGATGGCGGAGCCTGCCCTCCTCCCTACCGGGGCGGCCGGGCCCCTCTCCGGGAGACGCGGGGGGGCCCTACCCCCGGGCGGGGAAGGGCCGGGCCGGGCCGGGCCGCTCCGCCCCGGGGAAGGCGGCGGCGGCGGCGCCATGTCGGCGGGGCGGGCGGCCATGCTGCGGGCGGGCGGCCGGGCGGGGGAGCTGGCGGCCGAGGCGGCGGTGCGGGCCCTGCTGTTGGCCGCCTTCGGGTGAGGGCGGGCGGGGGGCGACCGGGGCGGCCCCGGAGCTCGCCCGGCCCCGAGGGGCAGCGGACCACCACCCCCCGGGGCGTCCCAGCCCCCCCCTTGCCCCGGCTCCGCGTCCCCCCCGGTGCCGTGGGAGGGGGCGGCGTCCCCGAACCGCAGCTTGTGGGTGTGTTATACCCAAAATGTGATTTCTTTTTTCTCTCCCCCCCCCCCCCCTCCTCTCCAGGATCATGGAGGTTTTGCCTCCCTTTCAGCGCGTGGTACAGCCTGAAGAGATGTGGCTGTACAAAAACCCGTACGTGGAGGTGGATCACGTACCCACAGTACCCATGTTTGTAAGTTCCGCCGCTTCCTGCATTTATTAAGGGTTTTTTTTTTTTTTGTCTCTAATTATAAACTACCTGTTTAAAACGAAGCTGCTAGCTAAAAGACCTGTATTGCAAATAGCTGTCGTTCTTAATGCATGTTACTGAAAGCACAATGCGCTATTGCAAACAAGACAACGTTTACAGTCAATTTTTGTCATCTTGATATGATTGTGCAGATGTTTTCCCTGGGTCTCTAGGCTCTGTTAAAAGGGTTTAATCTAAAACTGTAAGTGCTGGATTTCAAGTGGGCAGTGCTCCGTCAGAGGGGGTGTCCGGGTGAGATGCTGTGGCTCCCGGGTTGGGCGAGCACCCGCTTTCTTAGCGAATGGCCCTGGTGAGCTTCTGCAAGAGGTGAATGATAACTTGTTTTATCTGAATCAGTGGCTCCTGTGGTTTTTTGCTGATGAGCAGCACAGGTGCTGCTGACAAAGAACTAATCCTTGTGCTTGCAGGGTTGGGGAGAGCGGAGGTGCTGCGGCTGGCACTGGGCAGGGATGCCCGCCGGCAGGAGGGACGGAGAGCCAGGCACAGCAGCGCTCTCGTGCCAGAGGGCTATTTGAGAGCTTGGGGATGTGCTGGGTGTCCCTCAGAGGAGGGAAGGCTCCACTGCTTGGCTGAGTGGGTAAAGCATGGGGAGGAGTGGGATGCAGAGAGGGGCTTTTTAGTGTGCTGCATTATTTATGGTGCCTGGGTTTTTTTTCTCCTGCTTCAGTACAGGCAATATCCAGTAGCTTGTGGGCTTTTGTACATGAGGCGCTGCCGTTGGGTGACAGAGAGGAGAATAGCCATGCTCTGGGCAGCGCAGGGTTAGTCAGGGTTTGCTGCAAATGCAGCTGGGGTTGGTTTTGCTTTCTCGTAGAAGTGTGGTGTTTGCAGAGGGCAGGTTGCTGCTGGCTTTGGGGAAGGAAAGCGTATAGTCTCTGTGAGCAATTCCTGTTGTGTTCCGGTGAGAGCACTTAAATCTGCTTCACTAACAGACACCTAACAATCTTCTTGTTTTGTGGCAGTTCATCGCATTTCTGTCTCCCTTATTGCTCATTGTCCTGGCAAGGTTTTTCATGAATGCTGACCGAGAAGACACGCGGGAAGCCTGCCTTGGTGAGCTCCTCCTTACCCCAGAGAGCTGCAGCCCCCTGAGGGGTCTGCCCTGATGCTGTGGCTGTGAACCAGGGGGCTTACAGATGCTTTTTGCTCTTGCTGGGGCACAAGTGTTGTGCCAGGGGTATCAACGCTGAGCTGTGCGGCTCCAGCTGAAGTTTGAGTGCTGCCCGTGCCTGAACGTGCCTCGAAGCTGCACATTCAGGTGGGGACGATGCTGACGTGACCTCTCTGCTCTCTTCTAGCTGCCAGCCTTGCTCTCGCCCTGAACGGGGTTTTTACAAATGCCCTGAAGCTCATTGTGGGGAGGTGAGAAACTGGCTCATTCCAAGCTGCGCCGTGCGGGAAGGGGAGGCACGTCTGTGCAGTGGTGGAGCCACAAGAGCAAGGGCTGGGAGCTGAAGTTGAATATAGTCAGCCTGGAAAGAATGTGGGTTTTTTCTAGCTGTAAAGATAATTAAATATTAGAACAAACGCTGGCGGGGACCTGCTGTCTTAGGGCACCATTTAAACAGGCTCGTTCAGGCCTGTGCCAGGGAGGAGCGCTTTGGCACGTGTACAGGGAGCGGATGGGATGGTTTCATCTCCCCGGGCCACGTGGTTGGTGTGGCAAAACGTTACCCATGCTGAGCTGCAGCCTGAGAGGTTTGCTGCCTTGTGCCCACAAGCTGTGCAGCTGGGGAGACCACCTGGGAATTCAGTTCTTGTAAGGCATTTGCTCCGCTGGGCTGGACGAGGAGGGTCAGCACAGTGCCAATCCTCAGGGTCTAAACTGGGTCCTGCCTGAGCAGCGGTGGGCCGGCGAGGCTGTGCGGCTGCAGCCTGGCTCTCGTCTGCCGAGCCCTGCCTGCCCGGGCGGGAGCAGAGCTGGGTGCCATGCTGTTTTGCATTTCTCGCAGCCTGGGTTGTGCCACTGTCCCTTTGCACAACATGGGGAGCTGTGCGAGGTGGCTGGCAACTGCATTCGGATGTGGGAGCACAGCATGCCCAAGGGCTATGTGCCTTCTCTGCCCTAGGCCACGGCCAGACTTCTTCTATCGATGCTTCCCGGATGGACGAGCGAATGCGGAGCTGGTGTGCACAGGCGACCCTAGCATAGTGACGGAGGGACGCAAAAGCTTCCCCAGCGGACACGCTTCATGTGAGTTTTCCATGTCCCCTACCCGCTGCAGCCCCAGACAGCAAACCGTGGTGAGCAGAAGCTCATGGGGAGGGCAGCTCGGGTTTGCTTTCATGCACTCCATGGCTTTGGCTACATTCGTTGGCCTGTTTGGAGGTCTCAACTTTCCCTCTGCAAAGCAATGGGATCACAAATGTAATGGGACCCTGTCTGTAGCTCCTGGGAGGAGGGATGCATGCCAAGTACCAGCTTCTATGGCTCCTCCATCGCTCATGAGCTTGTGCTCCCCTTGTCTTGCATGGGCAGGACAGATGTCCTCTTGCAACCCTTCTACTGATTCAGGGGAGAGGGTGAAGGATGAGGGCCCATGGCAGAGCCAGAACCATTTCTGAAGTGACGTGCTTCTCTTTCAGTCGCCTTTGCTGGTCTTGCCTTCTCTGCCTTCTACATAGCCGGGAAGCTGCGCTGCTTTGCTCCTGGCCGGGGAGGCAGGGCTCTGCGGCTCTGTGCCTTCCTCCTCCCACTGTTCCTCGCCACCCTCATCGCCGCATCCCGCACCTGCGACTACAAGCACCACTGGCAAGGTGGGTCGGCATCTGCCTGCAGACCTGGATGGGGGGGCGCGACTGGGTGCCCTGAGTGGGGGCACACTGAGCACTGGGGGGTCGATGCTGCTGCAGAGGAGTTCAGAGCCCACGATGGCAGCTTGGGTTTTTGGATTACTCCTCCTATGGTATTTTTTTTTTTTGCTGCCTGCAAGGTGATGATGCCTTTCTCTTTGTTTTTGAAATATATGCCAAGCTTAGTCTTCTAGCCAAGGGTCAAGTTGCTGATCTAGCTCAGCTCTGAGCAGGCTGAAAAGGCGCCTGCTGGAGAATTCAGTCATGAAGCTTGGGAGGTAAAGGGAAGGTAACTCTCCTCCGGTCTTGCCCACAGATGTGTTGGTTGGCTCGGCGATCGGTTTTGTGCTCGCATACCTCTGCTACAGACAGTATTACCCTCCTCTGATGGACTCCATGTGCCACAAACCATTTCTGTACAAATCCAAACAACTGCCAGCACACCAGGAAAAGCCTGCAGCTTCCAGCTTTCATCTGGATATATAGTGATGGGCTCTGTCCTGCCGGCACTTTTCTTGCTGCTCCCTGAGTGCTCGGGCAGGGGAAAGCTTTGGGGAGGTTGGTCTGCGAGAAGTGGCTCAAATAAGGATGAACCTGAAACCCAAGCAGGTGTTCTCTGCAGTGCTGGTAAGTTGTCCTGCTCGGGGGCCTGTGTTGCTCCATTTAACTGAATTTTTTAGACGTCCCTCCCTTTGGGCCCCGCTATGAAGCAAATGAGGTACTTGGCGTGCAAGCCTGCAGGAGGACAGCGTGGGTCTGAAAGGGCCTGAAGGAAGAACTGGAAAAATGTGACAACCTGGTGTGCCCTGTCCAGTGGGTCGTCTTGTGTCCAGTCCAGAAAGCACCATCAGTCACCTCCCTTCATTCCAGCCGAGCTGTCCCATCCCTTCTCATGGCAAGCGTATGTCAGAATGAACTGCAGGACCTGCTCCTGGCGCTGGGTTTGAGTCTGTCTTTTCAATAACAGCTGAGTGAATTTGGAGTAATGAGCACGAGGTTGCAGTCTTTAACCATGGATTAAGTGGGGAAGAAGGAAGATGAAACTAGTGTGATCGTTGTTTGTATCATTGTGCTAGCCCTGATTTTTTCTAATTCGCCAAATAAAGGAGTTTAATTTTTTTAATAAGCTGCAGTACTAAAAACTTTACTTCAAGGGCTGGTTTTTTGCTGTATGAGCCATTTCCTTTGGTGTGTCTGGCGGGGTTTCTAGGTGGGTGTTTATTTTTTATCTCTTTCCTTGCAGCTTTAATGTGATTATAAAGAGATGACTATCAGCAGAAAATGAAATGGTGTCTGAAAGCATCCCTTCCCAGGTGCTTGTTTCCCTGCAGCACGGTTTGTTTTCTCAGACAATGGAAGGGTAGGGTGCTGCTGAGAAATCCAAGGCACAGCTGTATGGCAGCACTGTTGTAAGTAGTTATTTGTCACTCGTCTCCTCCGTAGATATGTGTATTTTTGATCACATGTATGTATGTGCAAACTGCAAAGGCGAGGCTGTAGCGGAGTGAGGCACGTGTGCCTCTGCCAAGCTCAGGACGTGACAGTAATGAAAATGCCAACCCCATCACCTTCAGTTTGGGCCACATAAGCCCTCTATGACCCTGCGACTCCAACAGAAGTTACAGAAATAGCTTTAATTTCCCCTAAAATTGTGCCCATGTGCATTCTTCAACCCCCTCCCTTCCCTCTCCCCTCAAATAGGCACGCACCACAGTCATCTACGTATTTATTTTGGCTTTTACTGGAAAAGACATTAAATAACATGTAAAATGTATTTAACTTTTTTTTTTTTTAACAAAGTGCATAACTTAAAAAGCTGATCATTAGAGTGTCCTGTGTTAAGACTGTTCCTTTTCCTACTTTTGTAGGAGACGCTTTAGCAATCAGTAGTTCAGGTGCCGACTGAGCAGCATGTCTGTTCCTGCAGTCAGGTAAAAGAACAGCTTCTGTTCCTTTGGGATGGGAGGAGGGATGTAGGCTGCAAACAAAACCTTTCAAATAGTGCAAATAATGTAGTACAACAGAGGACAAACAAACAGGCTGTGGAAAAAAGGCTCCTTACCCCATGCAGGGCGAAAGTCAGCAGGAGGGAAAGTGGTTTGGCTCTTCCATAGGCTTTCGCAGCAGCAACCTCCACCTCGCACATCACTGAAGCCTCTGCCTCTGCCTTGCCCCAGGGCTCCTGCCTCAGCCCAGCCAGCGAGTCAGCCCCGGGAGGTTTGGGTGGCCAGGGAGGGATCACCAGGGGCTCTGGCCCTGTTCCCCTTGCAGCAAAGTTGGCACACTGCAGGCAGCTGCCTGCAGAGCTGGGGTCATTCCTTCAGCAGGGTCTGTGGGACACCATGTCCAGATCCTACAGATCTGGGCTCCGACTTGGCTGACTGCATTTTGTGTATTTAAAACCACAGAAGGACCTGAGCCTGGCTGGTGGGAGATCCCTGTAGCCACCCTGAAAGCCACACTGCAGCAGGACGGTAGCGCTGCTCCGTGCCCCTGCAAAGCAGAGGAGGGCTGTCCCTCCAGAACTCCAAACTGCCTGGATGCTGCTGGGGAGGAGCTACATTCCCCCAGCAGAGCTCTACTTTGACCTGGAGGTGAAGCTTTCCTCCCAGGTAGTTACACCTGGCCACTAGCTTGGTCCTACGTGAGGCGCGGGCAGTGCCTCGGGGAGCCCCTGGGTTTGCCATGGGCTGGGTGAGGTTGCTGAGAAGTCACTACCAATCCATTACAGCTGCCAGGCACGAGCGCCTGGGTCAAGTACGCACAAACGTGCCGCTCTCACGAGGTGTTTTATGGGGCAGTCCTGCCTGGCACGGCCCATGGGTGCACAAACCATGCAGCAGCAATTCAAGGAGATGAGAATGGCTGGTGGACACATTCCTGCTCGCTTCGCAGCAGATGCCGGTGCCCTGGGCTTCACCTCCCAAAGACCGCAGTCCTCACGCCTGGTGCTCTGTGTTATGGCAGGGAGAGTCAGCAATCTCCTTCGCTTGCCAAGGCTGCTATTGCTCTCTCCACGCTGCGTGTTTAAGGCTTTTATTCCTCAAGGTCACAAGCTGCGAGTTTCCTCACTATGCCAGGACAGAGTCCGGCCCTCGGTGGCAGTTCCTAGCCCAGAGAGCTAGTGTGCTTCGGTGCGGGAGGAGCTAGTGTGATAACTTACAAGGTGGAGGGTTAAAAGTACACGTTGCCACGGGGAGTCACGATGCAAGTGCTGTGTGTGTGTTCGAGCAGAAGTGTTTTCCCTTGATATTTTTCCCCCCGCCCCTACCCAAAATGGAGGAAAATCATCCTTATCTCCAGGTAGCAGCAAGTACTTGAGAAACAGCATGCGGGGGACACAGCAGCAGAGGAGAGAGGAAGGCAGAGAAGAAATCTGGACTTTCCTGGTGAGTACTCAGTTGAATTGGATCTAAGAAAGCAAAAGGAGAACATAGGAATAGCTGCACTGGGGCAGACCAAAATCCACCCAGCCCAGCCTCCCGTACCCAGCAATTACCAGCATAAGGTTTTGAGGGCAAGAAAAGAGAGATGCGCCTCACCCCTAGTCTACCCTCGGCCAGCCAATTAGCAGCAGAGGGTGAAAGCAGCCCTGCAAGAACCGCAGGGTCCATGCTCTGGTTCGCTACCTGTCTGTGAGAAACGTTTAGCCCAGGATGCTTAGAGTATGGGCTACGCGTCTGCTCGTTCCCTTGGTGGACTGCACTGATCATAACTGTGCACAGTTGAGCTGCCCTTATCATCATCAGCAGCAGTTTATTAGCTCTCCTCCTGTCCGATAGTGCTTGTGTGCAAGATCAGAGGAAAGAAGCCAAACGTGCTGACAGGCCAAAGAAAAAACCTGACACAGACTCCCGCCTTTGTCACAGCACTGTAAATAAGGGATATTATCCCCTCAAACAGACCAGGTGTCCTGTGAGGTGTCCTAGGAAATTTGGAAGGAAGGTGTAGGCAGGGTGACTTACGTCAAGCGGCCAGCACAGCACAGGTTGGTCACTGGCTTCCTGGCAAAGGTTGATCCAGTGTAATGCCTTGTGTCTGGTAGATCTCCTTCAGAACCAGCAGAACGGTGTCTTCTGACTCCCTGCAGGAGGAGGACACGGGAATTAGAGGGGGGCATTTCACTCTGTCAGGACATCTGTGGTGGTTATGGGGCAGACGCGGCACTCGGCAAATGCTGGCAGTACTAGGCAAGGAGAATGACAATGGTCTCCCTCCTGTGTCCCTACCCACCTGCTATGTCTGCGTTACAGGCAGGAGAACACCTTGTTTACTCAGTTAAGGCTTTTCTTATAACATTGGCTTTAAAAATGATGGCATTCTGCTTACATCAGACACGAATTTGAAGCTTTGACAGTTATGCAGAAGCTTACCAATAGCAGAGATGCCCCTGTAGTGCAAATAAATACTCGTTAAAGCTCTCTATTGGCTTCTCCTGCAGCACGTAGTCTATGCGATTCCCTCCGTTCAGCCTCCCCACATTAATGAGAGAGACCTCTTCCTTCACTGCTGCGGGGGGCTCTTCTGCCTTTGTCTCTGAAGGAATAAAGAGCAACGTGGTTCAGCCAAGGGGCACCAAGCAGCCATGAAAATGCAACAGCATCACCGTGCCCTCCCTTCGCCCCACTGTGGGCTCTTGCAGAGGAGAGGCAGCTTAAGTGCTCGGTCCTTCCCCCCAGGGTTCTCCCACTGGTTCTCCCACTCTTGGAAAACAGGATTGTAGGAGACAGCTAGAGAAGGGGGACAGGTTTGGCCGGCTTACAAAGCTGTGTGGGTGCACCAAGACCCCCAGCAGGCCATTACTGACCGGGCAGGTTGCCTCTCCTCCCCCTTCTTCAGGCAATAACGGGGAAGGCCACAGCATCTGGAGAGCCAAGTGCATCCCCAGCTCAAAGGCAGTCCCTTTGCTGAGCACGGGAGAGGGCGGCAGCGCCTGGGGCCGACGCCAGGATGGGCACCTTGCCGGTGGGGCTGTGGGGAGCCTGAGCACGCTGCAACATGGGCAGGTCGCAATGCCGCAGCCCGGCTCCCCACCGCCCCGCACGCACCACCGACCTGGCTGCTTCTCCACACTGGCTTCTGCCTCTGCTTCGGTGTCGGTACTTGCCGCCTCCACAGCTGGCAGCGGGGCTCGAGTGAAGGACTGCCAGGCTACCCGCAGGGACCCCAGCAAGTTGTTCTTCAGGTCCACGCTCATGCGAGTCAGCCCTTCTTTCAGCTCTGAAAGGCAGGAGGGGTCGGTGTGGGGCTGGGGGCCGCAGCGGCTGCCCGGGGCAGGGGGAGAAGGGCTGCCCTTTCCCTTACCTAGGTGCATTCTCTTCCTGCCCTTGTGGTGAGGCAGCAGCATGGGCTCAAACTCCACATCTGGGACAATCATGGGCTCAATCCTGTACGCCACCGGGTCGAACTGTACAGAGGAGGGGGACAGTGAGCCAGGGCTCATGCTCCACATGCAGGAAGGCTCTGAGTCTTATACCTACAGGGTGGAAGATGTTGAAGAAGCCTTTGCAGGTGGGCAGGCTGTAGTTTGGGTTGATCCGCTTCACTCCTCGCACTGTGAGAAACATCCCAATGGGAGACCCAAAGGCAAAGAAGATGGTGGGCTTGTAGTTTAGCTGAGGATAGTTTGCTGAGACCTAGGAGGGAGGGAGATTTGGGTTTCTTTCATGAGACAAACTCCATGCTGTTGTTACGAGTACCTTGTTGTTGGAGCTAGAGCATGGTGCTGAGCTCAGTAGTTACCTGTCCTAAGCCAACGTCCCGGTATTGGCAATTCCCACCATTGTCTGTGCTGTCCAGGTCGTGCTGTGACGGTGACCCAGGCTCTGCTCTGCGCTCCCTGCTGTGCCCGGGAGCTGCTGCGCTCTGGTCCTGCAGCAACACAACCAGGAAACCCCGCTAGCGCAGCTCCTGCAGCGAGCCCACGCCACGTCCTGCCCACCCATGAGCAAGTACACGAGGCAGCGAACTGCCCGGGATCCCTCAGCCTCCAGAACCAGGGTGGTCTTGGCAGCATCATCCTACTCTAGCCAACCACCTCCCTCGCTGGCATCACTAACTTCAGTCTCTACCGCTGTTAACAAGTCCTCCTGCTCTGTGATCAGCCTTACAGGCCACGAGATAAAGGGATCCCGCAGTAGGGTAACACCAGCATGACATGCGGCAGCAGCAAGCAGCTCTGTCACCACAGCCAAACACAAGCCTGTGACAGTCCCTGGAGCAAGGATGGCCAGGAGGGAGAAGGTCGGGGTGCTCAGGGACTGATCAGAAGTGGTGAAGGCTGGTCCTTGTCTGGGAGTGATGGGATGTGACCTGGATGAATACAAGCTGAGCAGAAGACAAACCTGCATCTCCATCTTGGAGCTGATGTAATGAAGTATCTTCATTCTTGGTCCTAAGGGAATTCCCATTTCTTTAAGGTTCTTCTCTGTGCACAAGAACTGGAAAATAAGCAACCCAGATATCAGTACAGGAGCAGAGAGGTGTGTGCAGTGAAGTATTTCTGTTCTCTGTGATTCTGTTCCTGCTGCACTCCTCAGAGACATTTCACATGTGAGTGACAGTACCAGGAAGATGTGCACAGGGTGGGAGGACTGGGAAGAAAAGCAAAGAAGAGAGAAACAAGAGATAGCAAAACAGGAGAGCTCCTTACCAGTGCTTGCCTGTCCATTTTCTCCTTCTCAAAAACATCACAATATTCAGACAGCTCCAGCTTCTTCAGGATATCTTTTACTTCCTCAGTACCCCTGTTGCTTGAGGTTGTCCTGGACCCCTGTGAATAAAGCCATCAGGAATCATGCTTTTTGCTCACTTATTTTCTCCCGTGCGTTTTGGAGTCTCTCCCCCTTCTTTCCCCAAGCAGCTGCAGAAGGACGAGGTCCCCAGGGGTCCAGACGCCTCCGGAGAGCGCGTACCTCTTCGCTGTGCTTGTCCTCCTCAGGAGCAGCCTTCTGGTTCGTCAGGAGATCAAACAAAATCAGTGACCCTAAAAACCAGACGCAGGCAGACAGAGCATCAGCATCTCATCAGGGAAAAGCCCCAAGCCATCTCCTTTGTGGGATGAAAGACCAGTACCCTCCCTGCTCCCACGGTATGATGACATTCAGGGGACCCGCAGGCGAGACCCCTTACCCAAGCTGTGCCCTGCAATGGAGACCCCCCCTTTGAAGAGCGGGTTCCTCTGCAGGAAGAGCTGGTAGAGGCGGTTCATTTCGGACGCCACTGTGTCCACGATGGTCTGGCAATAGGTGGAGCTGTTGTAGAAGAAAACGTCCAGAATGGTGTCGTTGATGAAGTGACGCAGGCGATTGATGCTCGGCAAAGTGATTCGCTCCAGGTCACTGGGGGGGGAAGAGGAGAGAAGGAATTGCGGTTAGAGGCGGCAGTGAACCCCATCACGTCTCTAAAGCAAAATGTAAGTTCAGAGGAGGATTGCCACCATCTCAAAGGACATAATGTTGTAATCCAGACCCTCGGCGCATGCCAAGACCGAAGGTAGAGCACAGGCTCTTACGCTCCAGGCAGGAGTAGGGAGCCTGGCCTTTCTTCCCTGGGAGCCAAACCTGCTCTCTCCCCTTCCCAGGGCACTGCAGAGCAGCACTTGAGTGCAGAAATGGGGTACTTGGTTTCCAGAGGCCTTTAGCAAGGTGTGGATGCCCACAGTCCCTCCTGGTTTTAGCCAGGGAAAGGCAGCAGCCTCCCCTCTGCGGCTGTACACTGATCAGAGCAGGAACATGCTGTGCTCTGCAAAACAGGGCTGCAAAAGACAGTGGGGAGGGGGTCTGGCACGGTGGTGCTCTGCGGGACCCTGTCTGTCCTGCTCACCCGTGCATGCTCACGGCCCTAGACACTCACAGCTTTCCCTTTGCCTGCAGCGGCCGCCAGGAAAAACGGAGTTTATGCCAGAGGAGGCTGTCTGTGCGCTTTGCCATTCCCACAAACACCGGCACCAGAGAAGGTGGCTGTCCAGGACACTTACACGTCCACCCCGGTGGAGTGGAGGGAGCTGTGCCAGTTCACAGGTAGGAACTCCACCCGGCCGATCCGCTGCTCCTCCTGGGCTTTCTTGAAGTGTGCTTGCAGCATGCTCAGGGAAACATTCCTGAAGTCATTCACTGGAAAAGAGCATGAACTCTTACCAAGATCCACCAGGCTGCAGGGCAAGCCTGCTGCATCAACAACGCTTAATAAGATAAAAGAAAAGATCATTACCAGGGGAAATCCCACCAGGGTCTTTAATCTGCTGCTGCTACCCTAAGACCTTGAATCTTTAACTACAAGATCAGGGGAAGGCTGCATGTCCTTACATGGGTGTTTACTGGATTTTGCTGTCCCATCTGTAACAAGTCTCCTTTCCACATGGGCAGGGCTTTAACACAGCAGTCGGGATAAGAAAGGTGCTTTTGCAAATTTAAAACAAAAAAAAAAAATCTGTTGTAAAGATGCATGTGTTAGAAAGAGAATCCTAAGGGAGGAGATGAAATCACTCAGCTCTGAGGGAGAGAGACCGATTTCCTTGATTTCAGATGGTCAGCAGCCTTGAAAATAGTTTCATCAGATGAACATATAGAAGAATAGACTGCATTAAAGCAGAGGTATATTTTATGGGAACTAAAGACAGTCTGCTGTGAAAAATCTCTGCTTCCTTGATTTCTTCAAGTTAAATCATGTCAGGCAGTTTCAGTGATCACCTCTCCTGCAGAACTGAAACACTCTGAGCAGGTCAGACCAGAGTGACTTGGTGTAGCATCCTGTCACGAATATTGATCAACAGTGGATGCTTAGAGGGGTGTGTAACACCAGCGATAACTTCCTCACACGCTCTCCCCACCTCCTGGCACTCGCAGCCTGGGGATTTCCTGAGCCAAAAGCAGCACCCCTCCTTTTGGTCCAAAATCACTCCAGAGGCTGCTGGATGGGGTGTTGCCTGTTCGACTTCACCCAGTGAGATTAACCCATAGCAATAGACTGAGCGGGTTACTAATTAGTTTAGCAGGTTTAGACAGTTCCTTGGAAAATCTGTATCCAATTTGGGAAACTCACTATTTTGAGCAGCAGCAGAACACAGTGATGAAAAGTGGTTGCCCAAACCTTTCCAGATGGTAGGATTTAATGGGTTAGTGAGCGGTGCATTCATGCTCCCCACTGCAGTCAGCAAATCTGACTGCGCAGCTTGCTAGCGCGAGGGTCGGGACGGTTTGAATGCACTCTGACAGCGTTTCTCATTGTCTGTGCAGATGAGGGTTTGCTGGCTCCACTAAAAGCCGTGTATGGAAACAGGACCCCGACCGGGCTCCGCACCTACCGCACTGGACGATGCTCCTGAACCGAATGTCGCATGCCGGGCCGATCCCGTGCACCACGAAAACCAAGTGATCAATTTGCAGAGGCTCCCCTAAGGAGGAAAGAAGAGTTCAGAGTACGGGCCCTGCGGGAGACATCACTTAATGGGGAATGGACCTGCTGAAACCACATGCTCTGCAGGAGAGTGGAGCCTCCCATCCTCACCTCAGCCAGGTAAAACCCTTGAGTCGGTCTGGGGTTTGTGCCTAAAGGGCAGTGGGATTTCTCATGTTTCTGAACTGTTTGTCCTGCTCAGTTCAGCTGCCCACCCTGGGATGGATCCGGATCAACGGGACAGTAGATGAAGGCACGGCGGCTTGTCCCCCCCTTCTGTCACCACCCTCACTTCAGCGGGATCGGATGGGTCTCGCAGTTGATACCCACCCAGCCGTGGGGCACGTTCAGCACAGGAGAGGGCAGGACCAGGAGCCACCCGGCCCCGGCATAGCTGCATCTCTCAGGTAGGCACCAGGTGAGGTTATGTCTTGTTCTCTGCTTCCCACACACTTTAGTTTGCATACATACTTTCCCGAAGGCACGCGCGCGTGGAAAATGAAGGCATTAGACGGGAGTAACTGCCTGTCCTCACCATGGGGACAAGTCCCGAGGCCTGACCAGCAGCTCAGGGACAGCTGGGAGGGGGCAGAGCTGATCCACAGCTTCAGAGACAGGGAGGGCACGTGCACCAGAAAGTCACCTGCATGTGGGTAAGTGACAAACCCCTGTGTCCCTACCACATAAAGAAACTCCTCCTTTACAAACGTACACGCCAAGACCTCAGGGTTAATTTCAGGCACTGCAGTGCTTTCAACAGCTCTGGTCTCAGTGCAGGAGCTGGAAGCACAGTGCCTTCTCCACATGTGTCTACCGCCTCTGCATGTTCAGTTATGCTGCGGGCTCTCTGGTGCTAGGAAAGTTTCTGAAAACCATTCAGTTCCTTTTGGCAGGCAACTTTTAGATATGCCCTTCATTTAAAGGATCATGGAAGCTTCTCTCAGTCATTTTGAGAACGCGGGTTGGAAAACAGACTCTGTAGCTTTGGAAGGGTGGGAGGGAGGGAGGGAGGGAGAAGCGAGCTCACCATTGGGGATCTCGGCAGCGATGTTTTCTACTCCTCTCTTCACAGTCCGAGGTCGACCTTGTTCCGTAGGAGTTGAGCCCCAGTCATCGGAGGTGGCAACCGGGTGGTAGTGCACCATCAGCTTGTAAACAAGAAGAGCGTGTCATTAAGCTGTGCTGCACACAGAGGAGAAATTTTGCTACAAGAGCGGGTAGGTGGTACGGGTGGTACCAGACCACGATGTTTAACTGCGCTGGTATGAGCCCTTTGCACAAAGAGAGCGAAAGGTGTGTTGAAAAGAAACACAAAGGTGTGAAGCAGACTCTGTGCTGGCATTGCCCTCTACCCTGGCGCGGGCGGGCGAGGGGAGTGCCCTCTGGACAGAACTGATTGCTCGGAAGACATGGTTAAAAAAACCAGCATAAAACCAGAGCGTAAAGACAGACCCTGAAGAGAACGGAAGGGATGTCCTTGCTGGTCGATACACAGATCGCCACGCCCTCCTCACCTTTGGGTTGTGCAAGATAATGATTTCCCTGCTGGGGGACTCCAGTTTCTTCTTCCACTCATCCAGGGTCACAGCAATCATGTACGCTTCCTGAGGAAGAGAACACCCTCTGTGAGTCAGCTGAATGTATTCCCATGAATATTCAACCACCTGGGACATTCCCCACCCATGTTACGGTATCTCTTATCAACACATTTTGTGAAAGAGGCAGCGAAATCAGCCAGGCCAAGCTGGAGGAGCAGCAGGGTCATCTCAGTGTCACCTGCTAGAGAGTTTCCAGCAGCCCCCATTTTAGTAGCAGCAGCAGACTTCCCCATCCATTCTGAATGGTATTTTTTGATACATCAGAATACAGATTATTGTAAAGATGCACATTTAAAAAAAAAATAAATATATCTTTCCAAAGAAAGTCTCTAGCTATTAACAGTGCAGACCACTGAGGTCCCTAACACCACATAGCGTTCAGTGGGTCCCTGTAACGATGATTTCTCTTTCTTGCATTCACAACTCCCTTGGCTTTGGTGGAACTGGGAGCGCAGTGAGGACGATTCTCACAAGGAGAGTCAAACTGAAGTTAGAGCAGACAGGGACAGGAGAAAACACAGCAAAGCTGCTAGAATCAGGCTGCAGGCAAGGCTAGAGCTGCACGGCACACCAAGAGCACCCGGACCCTTAAACGTGTAGCAGGAGGACGCCAACGGGGCTGGACGAGGGCAGGAGGAAGGGGAGGCCGCCTGGTTACAGCGGGTTGGGAGGGAGGCAGTGGCAGTGTTTAAGTTATGTTAATCAGCTGCAAAAACACCATGCCAAAGCCTCTTTTGAGTTCACGTCCTCAGGTGTGACCATGGTGCCAGTCGCCCCATGTGGTGTTTGGGACATTGGGACCAGTATTTGACAATGAGAAGCCAAGCTGCTTCTCAGCAAGACGGAGGCTACCAGGAAAGGCATGTTTACCTCCAGTTCTTCACTGAAGGTCTCTGAGTAGGGAATATACTTGTTGTCCTTGTCTCCCTTGTAAAACCAAGTGCAGCGACGCACTTCAGATACCTCCTCCTCCCAGTACACTGCGACGCGCTGCCTCTCCTTCAGATGCACGTCGTACCTGCCCCCCGAGGTTGGGACAACCACATCTTCTTTGTCTCTCCCTGCAGGAACCAAGGCATGAAATTAATCGCGAGAGGACCAGAAAGCTGTACACCGCGCCCGATCACAGGGATGAGACTGGAGCATCTCCTGTGCACAGCACACACCAGTGTGTACGAGCAACGGCAGTAGACACCAATGTTCTCCGTACCCAAGCACGGAGAACAGCGTCAGTGGGCATCCTGGGAAAGATACCCCAAGTCGAATTTCCCCCAGAGGCAGAAGGTAAGATGAAGGCATTAAACTACAACTGTCTTCCTCTCTAGTTCAGGCACAGCCTTACATGGACTATTTCTGCCGCACTTAGATGGTAAAACATGAATTTGTGGCCCTGGGAAGCGTGCTGCATAACAGTGGAGGTGCAGGTCTCCAGGTCTCTAAGCCATTCCCCTCTAGTACAAAGAACTCCGCACAGATCCCAATACGGCCTTCAAATTCTGTTAATTCTGCTGCCTTTTGGGTCTGCCTGCTGGCCAGGCTGCCGGCAGAGCGCCTTGTGCCAGGCTGTGCTCGGCACAGAGTGTCCTGGGAGAGGGAGGACGGGAGCGACCCTTGGGCAATCGGTGCTCTGCCTGCTGCTGTCGGCAGCAGTGGTGCTTTCAGCACAGTCCTGGCAGCGGGTGGCACAGACGGGCGATATTTGGCAGCACGAGGGCCTCATGGCAAGCGGTGCCACTCAGAGCAGACCCCGGTGCCTGGGCAGCACCTTCCAGGAGCGAAGGATCTCCCCAGCAGGATTGCTGCCACCCTGCTAGTGCTCGCTCTCCCCTCCACACCAGAAGGGTGCTTCGCAGTTTGATGATGTGTAATTTAGAGCATCTATCAAACGAATGAGGTCAGACCATTGGATGCAGCCAAACAGCTTAGTTATTCATGCGTTCACAGCTCTACGAGTAGGCACGTTGCCAAAAAAAGAAAAAAAAAAAAAGTCCCGATTTAAAATTCCCGAGGGAAAATTCTGCACCCTCGGCAGAAGCCGGGGATGCATCCAGGGAATTCCCCTCTGATACCCGGACGGTGCTTCCCCCGCGCACACACCTGATGCTCTCCCGCTGACCTCCCCCGGCCGGTTCCTTACGGCGATTTTAAGAGCGGGGACGAGGTGTTTCCAACCAAAGGGCAATTTAAAAATAGCAGCGATGGGAGCTGAAGGCGAACGGTGCTGTGGAACCCCCACCCGACCCGCGGAGGGGGGCTGGGGCTTTCTCGGGGGGGAGGGCAGCCCCCTGCCGAGGCTGTTCTCGCCCTACCTGAGCCGTGCGCCTCTTCCAGCCGCTCCGAGTCCTGCGCGCTGAAGGGCACCCACCGCTCCCTGCCGTCCGTCACCCTGCGGTAGAACCAGTGGGGGACCACCGCCTCGTAGCGGTGCGCGGGGTCGGGTTCGCCGGGCTCCGGGGGGGGCTGCGCCTGTTGCTGCTCCGCCGCCGACATGATGCTGCTCCCGCGCCGAGACGCGAGTGGGCGAATTGGCACAGCCTCAGAAATCCTTATTCCGGCTCAAATGGAAGGCGCTCACCGTCCGTGTCGCCCCCCCCAAAAAAAAATATAATCCTCCCCACCTCCCTCCCGCGGCGGGTGCGCAGCGGCACCGGGGGTCGCGGGGGGACGGACCCCGCGGGTGCCCCCCCCTCCTCCTGCCGCGTGTGCACACGCGTGTCCGTGGGTGCGCGGCCCCCCCGACCCGCCGGCTGCCGGCGCGGCCCCCGCTGCCCCGGCGGCTCCTCCGGCCGCGCAGGCCCCGCTCCGCCACCCGCGACCGCCCAGCCCGGGGCGGCGCTCCCGACCGGCCCGGCCCCGCGGCGGCGTCACGGGCGGGGCGGCGGGCACGGAGCGGGGCCTGCCTGCAGCCCTGCCTGCAATCCTGCCTGCATCCAATTTGGCCTGTATCCCCTGCCTGCAATCCTGCCTGTATCCCCTGCCTACAACCCTGCCCACATCCCCAGCCTGCAATCCTGCCTGCAAGCCCTGCCTACAGCCTTGCCTGCATCCCCTCCCCACAATCCTGCCTGCATCCCCTGCCTGCAATTTGGCCTGTATCCCCTGGCTGCATCCCCTGGCTGCAGCCCTGCCTGTATCCCCTGCCTGCAGCCCTGTCTGCAATTCTGCCTGCAATCCTGCCTGCAATCCTCCCTGTATCCCCTGTCTGCAGCCTTCCTGGCAATCTTGCCTGCAACCCTGCCTGTATCCCCTGTCTGCAACCCTCCCTGCAATCCTGCCTGCAGCCCCTGCTTGTATCCCCTGCCTACAGCCCTGCCTGCATCCCCTGTCTGCATCCGCTGCCCACAACCCTGCCCATGTCCCCGGCTTGCAATCCTGCCTGCAACCCCTGCCTACAGCCCTGCCTGCAGCCCCTGCCTGCAACCATGCCTGCATCCCTGCCTGCAGCCGCAGCTCTTGGGAGGGTTGCACAGCCCTCACAGTTCGCAGTGGCCCGGGTGGATCCACACCCAAACACCATCGCAAGCAGGCAATGCCAGCACTAATTAGGACTCTCCAGCTTAAGTCTTGACTCCAGGCTGGTCATTACACCCCTAAGCCGGATGCGGGCGGGCAGGGGTGCGCGGTGTTGGCACAGCATCACCGGGAAGCACATGTCTTCATGCCAGTTGCCTCCCACGTGTGGCATGAACAAACACTTGAGCATAGGGTGCTCTGCAGCAGAAACCATGAGACGCCGATTTAGTGTTTGTTTTTCAATCCTTCTGTGCCCCTTTTGCCTCAGTGGAGATTGAGAAACTCTCTTCTGATGGCGAGTGCTGCTCACAGAGGCGGTAGGCAACCCTGGAATAAGAGTGTGGTTTCTGTAGAGATGAGCCTCCTGATAAATAGACACACTTTCTAATTTGGGGTTGTGTGATGTGGGTGGATGTTGTAAGATAAACCAGTTGCCAGGAATCGTCATCCCAGCACTCACCTCTGCCACGGCAGTTACTGGCTAGGAAGACTGAATGGCTAGAAGTGCTAAAATCCTCACTTTTGCATCTGTAGAGCAAATGGCTGCAAACCTCATCCATGCAGCCTTGCCTGCACAGGGCCTGTGCCAGCTCGGTGCTGACACAGCTCCTGCCCGCGCCTCTGCTGCAGCGGCTTTCTCCTTTCAGATCGCCGTCCGAGCCGTGACCCACTTTGGTCCTGCTTTGAAGGAGACAGGAGGCGGCGGGGACACAGCGAGGATGGATGCGGTTACGTCAGCGGGAGTTTTCTGCAGGCTGCGGTGAGGAAGGTATGCCCCCATCCCTGCTCTCAGCTCGGCTCAGCTTTGGGGGAAATACACAGAACCCACTGTCTGCCTCAGGGATACAGAAACATCAGCCGCAGCCACCTCTTCTCACAGAGCTGTTTGAATAACCAGCCCCACTGAAATGATAACCTGCCATTTCAGCCCACTTTTTGATGTTCTTTCATGTGCTTTTCACTAGAGGTTTACATAACCCTCTGCCAAGTCCTTCCCACATTCAGGGACTTAAGCTCCGGAAGAGGAAATATTGTAAAGGAATAGGTTACCTTGATAGGTTCAGCACCAAAACACCAGAGAAGAAACCCTCCTTCCTCCCAGGCTGTCTGGCTCAAATGCCACACATGTACTTTCAGTTTTTCCTATGAACAGATAAAGGTATCATTCTTACCACATCCCCACGGCAGGAAACCTTTGTCCCAGTCCACAGAGCACTGGTGATACAGCAGCTGAGTGCACCGTTTTTATTTCTCCTCGCTGACTGCATTGCAGTGCTACCGGGTCTGCAAGGTATCAGGATGGATTGCACCGTGCTCCTCCTTGCACAGCTAGAACTGACTTACTTCTTTTCCCTGGCAACTGGCAGGGGAGGGAAATGAGTGTTGGAGCAAACAGGATGCAATAAACAATACAGTTTTGTTCCTGATGCAGTTCTTGCTGCTGAAACAAATACAGAAAATAAAGTTGCAGCCAGCCCCGTGGATTCCAGCCTCGCTGAAGCTGACTGCTGGCTGCTTCTTTTCACATACCTGTAAGCAGTGACTTGCTGCAGCACTTACAGCACCATGTCCTCAAAAAAGCAGCAGGGCTGTGGCATCAGTGCCCCGTTTGGCTATTGCCACCGTACTCAAGCGACAGTAGCGGAAAGAGCTGTGAAGCCCGTGGGCAGCGGGAGGGGGACATGCCCCAGGGCCGATGGGCGCTGTGCTGGGGAGCAGCTCTCGGGGGTGTGCAGGGTTAGAGCTGGGCTGCAGCTTGCCCGTTCTTGGAGTGCTTTTTGACTCAGCAAAGCCGGGGGAGACCCTGCTGTTGGGAGGGGGGTAAAGGGGAGCTGCCTATACCGCTTACACCATTTCTTGCAACAACAAATTTCAGACTTTGGCTGGATGCTGCACAGAGGGAATCCAAACCTTTATTTCAGCAGCCATGCCAACCAAATAGAAAAACAAATGTGGTAACAGAGGAAGAAATGAGCTCTTTGGTAACTCCCTAGAGAGCACAGAAGTGGTGAGCCTGTGGCCTGGACTTGGTGCCCAACCTGAAACGGCCAGAGAGTGAAGCGGCGGCGTAGTGTGGTCGCACTTTAATCAGGGCTGGCTCCACTCCCGAATATGAGTTATGGGGGATCAAACATGGATCCGCCTCCAGCAGAAAGAACCTTTGAGCCAGGTATGGGTGGTTTCAGAGCTCAGCCGTGCCCTGAGCACCAAGGAGAAACACAGCGGAGGCTGTTCTCCCCCCTGCGTCACCACTACTCTCCTTCCAGGCTTCCCTCCGCCCCATGAGAGCACCGCCGCCTCTGCAGCCTTTGCCTATTGCAAAGCGTGGCTCAGGCCCGCATGCTGCACGCACAGCGGCTCCTCCCGCTCCGCCGGCTGGATTTCTCACTTCTTGGCTTTTCTAGAAAGTGAAAAGTTAGGTCTCTTCTTTACTTTTTCATCTCCTTCACAGCCTTTTACAGGCAAACCTTGCGGGGCATGCTAAAGGGTCAGAAGAGCAGGACTCGATAAATCTGGCATTGAGTCTGCTGGCAATCTTGTAGCACAGGGACCCAGCTTTCTGCCCTGCACCGAGCATGTCTTCAGAGTGGTTGATGGGTTTTGTTGCCCATATTCCCTTTCAAAAAAACTAAGTAAAGTTATTACTGTATGAAGCAAATTCAGTGAAGCCGCAGCAGTCCCTTGGGAAAGATTTCAGACATTAGAGGCAGCATTTAACAAGACTTTCAACCATAAGATAAAACAAAGAGGGCAGAGACACCACAGTGCTGCTCTTCATTCTTCTGGGTTTAAAAAGCCACCGGTAGCAAGGCTGGTTGTGTGGAAATCGTCCCTACTATGAGTATTTTCACAAAAAGAAACAAACCCAAAGCACAGATTAACGCCTGGAGACACTGCCGACACGGCTGCCTTTATCAGAGAAAGAAAGGCGGCATTCGCTGGGGCTGGGCAGAGTGACAGGGCATCACTCTGTTTATCGTGATCTGCTGTATCTCCCAGTACAGCCCCCAATCCTCAGAATTCAGATTTCATGCTGTATCCCAAGGACGGATAGCTTGGCCCGGCTGCTCTCTGCCTGACAAGAGGACAAAATAAAATAGCAACGAAGCATTTAACCATCCCAGGACATTCAGCTCTTTCCTGGCTCACCTCAGCCAGCTGACCACACACGTGATCACAGACACATCCAACGAGCTGCAAAGGTCAGTCCCGTGCACACAGCCCTGTCTGGGAATGATTTGGGATCTGCCGGCTGCCTTCAGGACATTGCCGGCCGTCAGCCCGCAGAGCACACAGTCAGGACGCTCCCAGCCTCGGGCACGCCAAGACCCCTTCCAGACCCCTTCCAAAACATGGCCACCGGCCCTACAGCCATGGCTGAAGGCTCCTGGGGCACCTGCACCGCCTGGGAGGCGATGGGGGCCACTGTACCCCGGCACCCCCAAACAAGGGTTCTCGGAGGTGACTTGCTGCATTCATCCCTCACCAGCAGCCGCTGAGACAGCCCGGCTGGGGTTTGGGTACAGGCAGGTCTAGGTGACACAACCTTGCCCACCGCTTCTTTTTAAAGGAAAGAGACTCTGAGACGTCTTAATTACAAAATAACATTTTAAAGTTGTCAGGGTTTATTATCTCGTCACACACAGTCATGATTCACTTAACATGTTGTAACCGGGAGGTTGACAGTGGGCTGAGCCGTTCCCTTCCCTCCGGATTGCACAGTGCCACGAGTGTGGCATTGCAGTGGAATACAAAACTTGCAGTATGTGGGAGGACATTACAATTAAAAAGTGGGTTTTTACCCAAGTGACCTGGAAAGCATTTCCAAGCATCCTGCCATTTCGGGCTGCTCTGCTCTGACATCGTTCCTCTGCTTGTACCTCTCCTTTTCAGTGGCAGAATCGAGATTTCCAGGCTGTGTTCCCCTGTCCATGGGGGACACCAGGGACTGGCTCTTCATGACAGAGGAGGAACAGCACAACGTGACATCTGCTTGCGTTGATGGGCTGCCAGCGTGGTCCCTTTCTGCAGCACTTCAGTGTAGCTACTTGAGCGCACTAAAACCAAAGAAACAAAACCCCACGACAACGCACAAGTTTTTATGGTGAGGAAGCTGAAGCTGAAAACACGCAGTGACTGACGAGCTCAGAGTCTTGGTTTGTGGCTGCACGTTGCAGTACCGTTGTGACCACAGCTGACAAGTGTCCCGGCCACGTAAAGAACTGCTGTGGCTGCAGGAGGCACCTACAGACTGGGCCCAGTTTGGGGAACTTTGTACAGTGATTTTCTTCCTGCTGATGCAGAGGATGCGGATCCCCACAGAGACCTCTACAGCGTAAGCACCTCGGGTGGTTCTGCTTTTCCAAAGCCCGGAACAAACAATTCAGTTTGCTGCTTCAGACCTCTCTTAATTTGTCCATTGCCAAGTTACTTGTTGGGGCTGGGCTTCTGGGGTGGGGGTTTTTTGGTGGGTTGATTTGGTTTTTTAACTCGGGGCTTATTGCTATTCCATTGTCAATACTGTGTAGCAGAAAGAGCTGAGATTTAACAGAACTAAAACTCTTTGGAACCTCAACAACAGACTGTGTGTTGCGGCTGATGTACTTTCACAATCCCTTTCTTTCCAGTTTTTCCAGTATGGCCTGAATTCTGTGGACGGACTCTTTCCTGGCCTGCCGAACACTGTCCTGGCCACCAGTCTCGATGGAATCCAGCTCCAACAGCAGCTTGGTCAACATCTCCTCCAGAAGCCGGTAGGATTTATCTGTCTTTTTTCCTACAAATTCATCCACCTCTTGCTCCAGCTGTTCAGCATCCCCCATAACGCGGAGGATTCTCTGAATCTCCGGCTGGATGGCTGCAGAATTTGTTAACGGTGGGTCAGCAGGTTTAAAACCGGCCTCCCGGTGCCCAGCCAAAAGCTTCCGAGATGCACTGTCATACATTTGGGGCTGTGCGCTGTATTGCACCCTGGGGTTTGAGGGGGACGGCTTGGCGTTGAGCGGCATGGCTGGCTTGTGGTTGTTCACTGTCCCGGCGTGCTGGTGAGTGACATCGGAATAGTAGTTGTGGTGGTTTGCACTTTGCTCAGGTTTGTCATAAGCAGTGTCCTACAGTCAGAAGGAGAAAATATCTTTCAGTGCATTTCCCTTAAAGCCAGGTTTGCAACCTTGCACTAGAAAGGCAGGCGAGCAGCGCTGAGGGAACTGGGTGGCAGGTGGCACTGTGACTGCTTTGAGGTGTGCATGCCTGCGAGGACAGGGCAGACCGGGTTAGGCATGACGTTACCAGGGATCTGGGCAGCATTTTCTAGACCGTCACACACCGTGACGTCATAACACATCACGTCCCCATGGGCTGGCACCCCGTGTCCTGCCAAGCAGGCCGGTTTCTGTGAAAAGTCCCAAAGAGGGACACGAGACCCACACTCCAGTCCCTGGCCGTTAGAGAGCAGACCCCTGGCAAGAGGCACATGTCTAGAAGAAACAGCGTGAGCCACGGAACGCTCGGTACCTGTGAACAGGGGAGATGCTAAATGGGTTTCAACACAGTCCTATTTGGATATTCTGGAGAAGACACTTCTCTGCAGGTAGCGCTGCAGAGTGAGCTGTTCCCAAGCAAGACCATCCCCCATCCCCGAATCCACACATTCCCCAGCAGGGCTGCAGATGCACATGCCGGCGCTGCTGCCTGAGGACCAAACCTCTGGAGAGCCATTTGACTCCTGACCAAACCCAGGGGAAGCTGAGATGAACAGACCCCACCAAATGCATCATTTCCTTAGATTTTTTGCTTAAAACATTCCTCAGTAGAGGATGACTGTGCCCAAACCAAGCATTTGTTGAGGAATGCAGGAGTCTGCAAACTGACCCACAGGTTCATCCCACACTCTGGGCTGGAGGATTTCTGACAGTATGTGCTCTTTGAGGGAGAACTGGACAAGCAAGACAACGTCTCACCCATTTTGAGACCTGCCCTGGGACATCTGGTATCTCCAGTACCTTTCTGGAATTACAGCCCTGGATTTTGGTCTTCTGTATGCAAACAGATTTTGCTGGCAGTACTCTGGATACCTGCTGCTTTGTTTCTGCCTAAACTGACTGCTCGGAGAAAGGGGCATTCCTAGGAGACGGAGGCAGGCTTTGAGGAAAGCTGTATAATTTAGGAGGTCTGACCGCAGCCAGGACCCAGCGCGGGCATGCGCTGTAGAAGCATCAGCTGTACCTTTGAGTCCCACGCGGGAGGGTGGTGGGAAGGAGCTCCGCTGCAAGTCCAGGGTGGATGCGATTCGGAGATGAACGGGTTCCCATGCACCGGAGCAGCAGGCCATGTGTAACGCGGCTGCACCCCATAGATGGTGGGAGCCCACATGTCCTCCGGGGGTCTGGGCTGTGGCGGGGGCCCCTGCGGTGTGACTCCGGGATTGTCTCCATACGGATACTGCGGGATGGGCATTCCTGGGGTCTGTAAGGAAAGGGGGGAACAGGCATTACCCCTAGAGTCACACCGAGCACTGCTCCCTCCAGACAGCCCTGGGAACAGCTGCAGCGTCAGGCTTGCTGCCCAATTCCTGCTTTCCTAGCCCAAAAGCTTGGAGCCTCTGTAGAATGGGGTGACCACCAGTTTTTATCAGAATAAAACCAGGCAGAGCAAGCTGCGCGAGGCACAACAGCCATTATTACCCACGGATCCATCGGAGGAGGCACTGCGGGCTTTCCTGCCGCTGCGGCCCCATAAAACAACAACTTCTGCCCCAGGAAGTGCAAGCACCGCCGCTGGGGCTGGAAGTGGCTCTTACCTGCGGTGGGGAGTAGCCAGGAACCTGCTGCCTCCGGAGAGAGGACCCCTCGGTGGGGCAGTCTGGTGGGGCGTAGCTCCAGGAGGGAGCGGGCGACGGGGGCCGGTACATGCCCGTGGACTCCGCAGGGTAGGAGGTCCGTGTGGGCCCGGAGCAGTAGTACCCCCGTGTCTGCGGCAGGCTGGAGTAGTGCGGGGCAGCACCGGGAGCTGGAGGGTACGGGGGGCTGTAGGCTCCGTTCGCGTAGGGAGAATCCATTGCCTGAGAAGGAGGGAAGAGCAGAGGGAAGGTGATGGGACATGGACGTGGTACAGAGGGGCTCCGCTCCGGCCCAGCAGCAGCCCGGGGAAAAAGGACCGGCCCTTCCTGCAGCGTTTAACTGGAGGGTTCCTTCACCCCCAAGCTGATTTGCCCCAGTTTTAGGTTTTCCTGCTCTAACACGGCTTTCTGCTGGCCACTGCCAATAAATGCTTTGGTCCCACCGCCCTTGCAGCACGCTGGGGGAGACAGGCGGTGTCGGGGGCATTACAGCGGGATAGACTTGTCTGGAGGGCGGGAGGAGAGAGGATACACTGAGCTTAACCACACTGCACTCAGCTGAGCTTTGCTCAGGAATCTGCCTAAAATTCCTCACAAGCCGCTCCTCGGCGGTTCAGCCACCTCAATGTAGTCACCAACGGGTGGATGTAAAACACTCCAGGAAAGTTCATTTCCTCTTTCAGTCTGCAAACAGAAATGATGCAAGCGGACAAGATCTACCAGTTCTGGGGCCCCGGGAGAAGGGTGTTCAGATCACTGAGCCGCAGGTCATGCGGTGGCCACGGGAGCAGTCGGGTTTGACAACTTGTCATGTGAAAGGTCTGAATGCCCAGAACATTTGGGAGAATTTATCTGAACACATCCAAGTAATCAATGTGTATTGAACGTGAGCTTCCATCTAACCGTAGTGGAGATAATTAAGCGTTGGGATTTCAGGATGACTCCCTGTAGCTTTG
The DNA here is from genome assembly GCF_965231255.1 of Vanellus vanellus. Taxonomy (NCBI): domain Eukaryota; kingdom Metazoa; phylum Chordata; class Aves; order Charadriiformes; family Charadriidae; genus Vanellus; species Vanellus vanellus. The sequence goes on from NC_138931.1 coordinate 853,481, forward strand.
GGCAAAGCAGTTTTTTGCCTGCAAGCTGTTTCACAGAGGAGAGATTGTATCACCTGTGTGCCGGGATTTATGAAAGAGCTGGATCAAACCTGCACATCCCATAGGATTAAAACAAACCACAGTTATGTCTGGACAGCAGACAACCCCTTTGGAAAGACTAAAGCCTTTCCCTTCATACAGTATTTGCGCAATGGCCCCTAAAAAAGCTATTGCTGCAATAAAAACAACAAATAACAGAGCCGGGAAGAGCAAGTCATGGGACCGGGGTGCAGCGGGACCGGTGAATCTTTTTCCCCTGTTCTGCTGGCGGGGTCTGTCACACAAATGCCACCGCTGATGTGGCCGGCACCTTTAGTCTGCGGTGCCTGGGAAGAGGGGGACGTGGCAGGGGTGGGACCCCCGTGCCCCACACTTGCTCCGGGATAGGGGCAGCTCGCTCTGTCGATGTGGGGCCGGTTAGCCAGGACTGGGACACGGTGCCGGGACCAGAACATGGTGCAGGACTGGTTAGCCAGGACCGGGACGCGGTGCAGAGCCGGTTTTCTGGCACCGGGACGCATCCTGGCCGGCGATGCCCAGCTCTCAGGGGTCATCTCATCAGCAAACCCACCGAGGATGGCGGCATTTCCCCGGTGAGCTCTCCATTAAAACACACGCCCTAGAAATGTCACCTTGAACTGGATGCGAAGGTTTTCGAATGAACTTTCCCACGTTCATCGTTTTACGCGTTTTTATCCAGTTCGAAACACCTGCCCGAGCCCGGCGGGACGGGCGTGCGGATTTTTAATGCAAACGGATCTTTTCGGAAATGGAGCTGCGAGAGCTGAGAAAAATCACTAAATCCGACTTTAGGAGAGCGTGTCGCGGCTTGGTGCTGTTCCCCCGCCACCCGGCCCGGCTGTGCGCTGGGGGAACGGGCCGTGGGGCCGACCCACGCCGCCGGGCTCCGGCCTCCCGCTGCCGCCCGACCCGGTGGCGGCGCCGTGCCCGGTAGCCGTACGGTGGGAAACTCGGCTGCCCGTTAAGGGGGGGGGACAGAGACCGGGTCCGCAGCGCTGCCTGCCTGCCTGCCCGCCCCGCCCCTCCCTCCCCCGCCAGCCCCGCCGCCGCCGCCGCCGCCGCCCCCGCCGTTACCTGCGCGGCCGCCGGCGGGCGGGGGGACCCGGGGGGCCACGGCGGGCCCGGCTCCGCGGCGCGGTCGCGGGGCTCCATGGCCGCCGCCCCGCCCCGTCCCGCCACCAATGGCCGTCGCCCGCCCCTCGGGCCAATCGGCGGCCAGGCTCCTGCCGGCGCCGACCAATCAACGGGCCGCCCCGCGGGCACAGCC